>NW_017100181.1:520916-527514 GCF_001263275.1 Habropoda laboriosa | reverse complement strand
GGTGACTCTGAACAACTTTTTCCTTTACCAAAATGTTGTTTGAAGCTTCATTTTTGAATTATTAACGAAAAACACTGGCCAATCAGAGCGCGCGTAGAGCCCGCGCCCAGGCACGGGAGCGCTGACTCTCATCCGCGCGCGATCGTGAACAAATGCGTACGCGTGATTTCTCGGTTATCGATCGCTGTCAAAAAATTTTGACTTTGCACCGCTATTTTTATAAGGCTTAGAGAAATGGTTTTTTGCCGTCATTCCCACGTTTGTATAAATTTTGGAAAAAATTGCAATTAGTCGGAATCGCGCGCGAATGAGCCTCTGTTCTCCGCCCCTGAGCGCGGGGTCTACGCGCGCTCTGATTGGCCAGTGTTTTTCGTTAATAATTCAAAAATGAAGCTTCAAACAACATTTTGGTAAAGGAAAAAGTTGTTCAGAATTACCCCAGCAACCCCCCATTTTCGGGTGTTCGAGGAGTTACGGGACACCCTGCTTTTTATTGCCTAAGATAAGATCCTAAAATTTTAAACGTCTTTGTATCCAATTTTTTAACACTTTCTTTGCTTAATAAGTAAACCTTGAAAATCTACACTCGGTAAAGAAAAGTGCGTCTCGTTAGAATTTATTAGTAAATAAATCATATTTACGTTATTTCATTTAGAAACATAACATTTACTATTAGTAGAGGAGGTTTAAATATGGGCTAGCACTTTTATTTCAGGATTTATTATTAAACTTGTGGATGATTTTTAAGCTTTAACACTTGAATATATATCAATAACATGTTTACCGTATGATACGAAATCGAAATAAGCTGAACAAAAGCAGTGTATGTTGCAAATTAGACATTTAAAATAAAAGGGGAAATCTTTATTTTTGGAAAGGTGTTCCAAATGTGGGCCACTTGTAAAACAATCGAAAAGTAAAAACTGCATATTCTCAGGTTGAAGTATAAGGTTTATCTACATATAAAAATGTAATTTTTACAATCTATTTACTTTTTCAAGATTTTACATATCCTTTTTTTTGTCTTTCTTTTTAACGTTTTGGCATTCTTCTTATTACAATTCTCATAGTCACCGAATTCTAATATTGGCTAGCCCGTATTAACCCATATTGTAAAGCTACTAGTTTTCTAGCGCATATTTGGTCAAGAACGCTTAGGAGCTATAGTACTCGTTACTACGCGATGATGCAATGTCAGCAATGCAGTGCTCTTAGTTTAATAGGTTATTGCTGAAATAATAAATCGAACTTACCTGAAAAATGTTTTGAAATACCGAAATACGAGAAATGACACGTTTTGCAATGCAATACGTAAACAAAATAAGTGCGGGTCAACTATCTCCTCCACAACACTTATTTTGTTCAGGACCCGTAATTTCGTCCTATTTTCAATAAGGTCAAGCACTTAACATATTCAATACTTCAACCAGCAATATTTAGACCCTCTCCTCTACAAAGAAAAATGATTTACATTCATTTGTTAATATAAGAGAAACAAGATGAAAAGAATTTCCGTAGAATATCTGACAATTCAGCGAAATGTCTACAAACAAGGCTCCAAAGGCAAATACAAATCAGTTTCTTGTTTACAAGCAGGTAGAAAAGGTGTTACTCAAAATATTTTTCCCACAATGGAAAATATCTGTTTATATTTATATTTATTTATTTAATTATTAACAAATGTAAATCATTTTTCTTTGTACTAATATTAGCAGTACAACGCAAAATAAAGCCTAGTAAAATATACCAAGGCTTTTTTCACTGAGTGTATGTATTATCAAATAGGTATAGCAACACAACTACACTGCTCGCCAAAAAGTTGCAACACCTTAAGAATGAAATCACACAAATCTGAAATTTACATGCACATATTGTTTATTAGAAGGGAAACATGATCAGAATTTGGTTAAAAGAGAGGCCCTTTTTTCTATAAGGAGGTAGCAAAAATTAATGTAATTTCTTAAAACTAATATTTCTATTAGAAGTTGGTTCTTTCAAACTATTTCACTTCTGAGATCTCTAAACATGTAGTAAACAATTCACGCAAGTCCATAGACCTGCTGTCTTGGAAAATATCCTTCGAGTTGCCTCTAATGGTACATATAATGTCGCTTCTTAATCGCCTCTCGAGTGCAAAGGGTTAAAAAATATATTTGATTTTCAGATTTGTGCAACACCTATTTCCAGGTGTTACAATTTTTTTTAGCGAGCTGTGTACATACCAATTACTTACTAATAGTAATGCAGTAATGCAGAAGAGAAAAGGTTAGCCACTCGATATAACTAATTAGTACACAGGCTATCATCGCTGTGGCAAATATCTGTTTTCTGACCCGGTCACGTTGACGCGAACCACTCAACAAGTCAGCGACTTGCCGTTGCCAAGTTAAAGCCGCGACTGCGCTATACTTTCCCCTAAGGGCCTCTTAAAGGGGATCTTCACATCGTGCGACAGAGAAGTTATTCCCCAGACGTGCTTCTTCGAAATGGCATGGGCAACGTTTATCGCTTATAGATTATAGGCTTCTGTATGTCGTCGAAACGATCGAGCTTAGATCCAGGACGAGATAGATCTTAAAATGTTCCCGGGTGTTGGGAAAACGTGTGTTGCAAAGTACACTAGAATACACTAGATAGTTGTAAACGACTAAAGGTGTAATAAATATGAAAATCACAATACGTTTAAAATACATACTTTTATTGCATAGTCAGAAAAGTCTACGTACACCTCGCTAGAATTTATTTTGCGTTGTATAATTTCGACAGAGAAGATAGTAAATAAATAATATTTACGTTACTGTAGGCAAAATTTAGGATTTGGGGCCCTCTCATGCTCCCTCGCGCTCATTCTTCGACAATCGTGCACGGATAGACAATCGTTTCACGGCTAACGAAGGTTTTAACGAGACGAGGAAATGATGCGTGCTAGATCGGAAGTTTTACCGGTGCTATTCATAAAGCGAACGTAGTCGGGGGGAGATAGAAGCATCCGTCTGCTTGTGGAAACACCTCATCAAGATTCCCGCACCACTGGTTGCACACTCGCGAGGAGGAATTGTCCCGCGGAGGAGCAGCGCCGTTCGAATTACGTCTCATCAGCGCGAGTAACGTGCAATATTTAAATTATCCTGCCGAGTACCGGCGTCTAACGAGAATGTATGCAAATAACACCGCTCTCCGGAACGTCTCGTCGTCGAACGATGCCTTACGGAACACGCGAACCCACGCCAATTATTTAGCCCGGCTAATTGTTGTTCGCTGGAGCACGACACGGCTCTGCGATCTGCTAACCGGCTGAGTTACGACGCTTTAAACCGGGGGCGGACGAACGAACAGCTGCGAGCTAGTGCTATTGTTGCATGATTTCCTTGTTCTTTAACCCTTCGGGAGCGTGGAAGGATCGTAGCTCGAGGTGGATGGTTGAAGTGGAAATGGTGAAGTTTGAGAGGAAACTTGTGGAAATTTGGTAAATGTAGGCTGATGGAATGATCAGTTCCCTTTGAGTAATTCAGGGTTCGAAGCGTTCGTGTTGTGAATTTTTTGGGTTTGTGATAGATAAGTCTATCGGTAGAAGGGGAACGTCGTAGGGGTACGTTCGAGAACAGTCCTAATTGGCGGAGAGAAGAAACGCCCTCGTCAAGGGAAGGTTTAAAACGGATAGCTTGTGGAAAAATAGTGTGTGTGGGAAACGAACTTTGCGTGAGAAAAGTATATTGAAGGAGCGTTGTTGAAAATAGGACTCGTGTCCGTGTAGAATACATTATTAGTTATTTATTAGAATTAAAACTGTCTCGTCTCTCGCCTTTATCATCTGATTCCGCCAAACCTCTCTCCATCCCAGACTCCCCTACATTACGTTATTTAGAAACATAATATTTGCTATTAGTACGAAGAAAAATAATTTACATTTTTTTGCTAATAATTAAACAAGTAAATATCAATATAAAAAGACATTTTTTATTATGGAAAAAATATTTTGAGTAACGTTTTTTCTACTTGCTTTA
The DNA here is from genome assembly GCF_001263275.1 of Habropoda laboriosa. Taxonomy (NCBI): domain Eukaryota; kingdom Metazoa; phylum Arthropoda; class Insecta; order Hymenoptera; family Apidae; genus Habropoda; species Habropoda laboriosa. Next base: position 523,510 of record NW_017100181.1, on the reverse strand, counting down.
GAGCCTTGTTTGCAGACATTTTGCTGAATTCTTAGATACCGTACGGAAATTTTTTCATCTCGTTTCCGTCACATTATTCTTTTTCCTTAGTTTAATTGTTCACAAACGAATGTAAACCGTTTTTCTTTTGTAGTAATAATAAATATTATGTTTCGAAATAAAATAACGTAAATGTTATGTATTTACTGTCTGCTCTATTGAAATTATACAACGCTAAATAAATTTTACTTAGTGAATCTGTCCATAATTAAACAAGCAAAGTACATCTTACCACTATAAATATTGCAAAAATAAGTTAAGGAAATAAAACATTTGTATAAATAACAATAGAAGAATTACGATAAGTATACGATATACAATAAATAATAGACATGCAAATGCGACTGTAAAGTTTATTTTAACGCAACGCGAAAATAATTGAATAAATTTGAAAAGAGAGAGATGTGTAATAAGAGAGGAAAAAGAAACCAAGGAATTTGTAACGATTATAATTGAAATTGTAACGAGGTGTACGGAGACTTTTTTAACTGAGCGTACATGTATTATTGTTCATATTCATGTAAAAAAAAAAAACGATTCTATTATGTTTTTCCAATATAAAGAATGACTACTATTATAACTTTATTAAGGGTATTGATATGCGTATTATACGACAAAATTGTCTCAAGTGTTTAAACGTTAAATCCACAATAACTTAAATAATTATATTTTTAGTTGACGATTTAGTTGGGGAAAACTGATTTAAAATTTGTAGTACGAATGTTTTCAGTAAATGAAAGTGAAATTTGTAAAATTCATTTTGATTATTTTTAGTTACTTATGCAGATTCTTCTATTAGAGTAGCCTCTTCTAATAAAAAAAAAAAAAAATATAGGTATGACTAGTAAAATAATTAATTATATTGAAATTTTTAAAAGATAATAGTATGTGAAATTTACATATGTTCCTATGTATTAGAACCACTGTAAAGACAATTTTTTGGAGAGTTTCGAAGTTCCTATAATAGTTCCCAAAATTTTAAGAAACTATTTCTTATGTCTTCCAAATAATCTCGTTATTGAAAACCTCTTTGAATGAAATATTCGTAATAATTGATTGCAACTGGTAGATGGTAAAAGTGGAAACAGATAAAAGTCGTATGAGAACTTTGTGAGAAAATGAATGAACAATACACAAAGAACGTGAAAGCACAAAATGAAATTGTAATAACGTTAATTCCACGGAGTGTGTTTTATTTGTCGTTAATTTGCATAATATTTAAATTTGTGGTATTAAAGAAATAATTAAACGAAGTAAATAAATTTCATTCACATTACGCTTAGAAATTTCCTACGTCAAATAAGTAAATACAGATCTTTTAAATGATAAGAGTTGCAAATACATAAAATTAATTCGATAAAAATAAGTGTCATTTGAATGCATTCAAGTTGAAGTCGTAATATGATATTTCACTTCCTTTCCGAAGTGCTACAATTTCATTCGTAAATGCTAAATTATTTTACAAAAGGATAATAAAAAACGAAAATGAAAACACGCGACTTTTCCGCATCATATTCTGTATAGGAAGGCTTGTGTAATTTCACATTTTTTTTATCCATAGCAGGACCGGGGCAGAAAGCAAAGAATTCTATTCTGTAAACAATATTCGACGATATTTATTTTGAATTTGAAATGTACGACTCACAGTGAACGCTAAATATTTACTTTCCGCACATTACGCGCACTTTCTATACCATTTGTTTTAAGACCTCTTTTTACAGAGGTATAGGCACCTTACAAATTTAATTTAACATGCAAACTACCATCAGCATCATGTTACAGGGATCGTATCATCACTGCATCACTGATCAGACGCACTCCAACGTGCCCCAGTGTAGCATATACCTTGCGAATCTTTTGAAATTCTTTGAAAATGCAGCACTTAAAAGAAACAAGAGTGCAAAATAATTGCATAGAATCGTAAAGTCCGTATATACCGTCGTATATTGTGCACATAAAATGCGCACATGGAAACTTTACAAATTCGAATAAATAGTTTGGTAAGAAAGAGTCTGAAAGCAATACGACACTGAAAAAATATTAATCAAAGACCAGGGATTGCTCTGAAGCTCTACTGAATATTTCAGCAAGTACATAATTACACATTGCATTCCAAGTTACACAAAAGTGTCCAAAAATGTTGGCAACTTTAAGAATTTCTTAATGAAATTTTTATCACTACGATCGATACGAGGTACATTGCTATTGATTTCCACAACATACATTTCATATTAATAAAGAATCAGTAGCGGATTCAATATTGATATAAATTGGCAGGTGACCCCAAACTTTTGACCGGTAGTGTATAATAATTAACACACGTATAAATAATTTACCCAGCTTAATCTTGCATTAGCCTACCATCGTATCTTATCTGTCCCTTAACCTCCGTTTCATCCTTAATTGCATCTATACCAACCCTTCACTTCTCTCATTTTCTCACTTCCTCTTTTTCTCCTGCAACCCCTCTTTTATACGTCCACTCCCTGCTCTTCTCTCAGCTCGTTCAGTCAGACTATCCATCCTTCACCCAGTCCTCCTTCACCTAGTATCAG
>NW_017100181.1:491599-520858 GCF_001263275.1 Habropoda laboriosa | reverse complement strand
TATACATACTACTCTATAATACTCTAATATAATACTAGTATAATATAATATTCTAAGCAAACAATCTATGATACATATATGTATAATATCTACAGGGTGTTCAACAATAGTTAGTGGAAAATTTTAGGCGTGGTTCTAGGAGACAAAATTAGAGGAAACTCAAAAATGACAAAATTACGTTTGAAGCTTCATTTCTCAGCTATTAGCATTTAAAAATATCCCTGTGGCCAAGCAAATCTCCCTACACCAACGAATGTAGGGCACGTCAAGACACTGGAAGACAATGATCCTCAAAACCAACGACACATGGCCGGTAATGTTGTATACGACCCCGAATGTTACTGTCTTCATCTCTACGACTTGTACGAGGTAAGCTGCTGGCCATGTGTCGTTGGTTTTGAGGATCATTGTACCCCTGCCCCCTAACGTCTTGCTCTGCATTCGTTGGTGTGAGGAAGTTAGCTCGGCCACAGGGATATTTTTAAATGTTAATAACTAAAAAGCGAAACCTCAAACGCAATTTTGTTATTCTTCATTTTCTTCTTACTTCGGCTTGTAGAATTACCCCTGAAATTTTCCACCAACTGTTGCTGAACACCTTGTGTATCGATAACCTAGTTCCACCTCTGGTATGGTGTAACCTGATCGAAAAACTTTCCTGCAAATAGAGTTTAGATGCTATTCCACAGTAAGTTGCAGAATTTATTTCAACTTATGGTTGACTCGTATGTATACATATTTTTTTGTTTCCTGTTGAATAGTTACGAGGTGGATTAATCTTACAGTAACGTTACTGAGGATTTTGTAGCAAAATGCTTGAGATATACGAAGCAACTTTTAAATTCAGAAGTGCTGTTCAATATTTTATTTTTTTGTTTTGTTAAAGAACTTATATAAAGAACTAATTTTTCTTCTTGACGAATTAATGTTTAATTAAGTAATTACTGTATTGGAAATTAGATTAGCAACATTTTACGTATAATTGTCTTAAAAATTGGTATCAAAATATCCATGTTCACTTGCCATATCAGACTGTGTCGCTGATATGACAAATGGTTCAGTTCTTCATTTTAAAGTAAAATTTCAAGATATTTTTGTTGTCTCGGTGAATACTGCAGATTTAAGAATACACATATATGTAGGTATGGATTTGTGTGGAATTGCTTTTAATTGCACAAATTTTCATTTATACAAAATTTAATATGCCACATAAACATATTGTGCTAATATATTTCCATTCATGTTACTGGCGATTGACAAACTTTCATTCACGTGAAATGATTTAATTGACACAGAAACAACAGTAGGCAATTGACACTTTAAGCATTTGTAACATAAAAAGTAAGTTCTCATTGCAGCCTAAATGTTAATGCCCGTGGTTGTGGCGATGAACTTTCGAGCTTTGTGGATGTTTGCACGATGTTGTGCCGTCTAGATATTGGTTCGAAGGACCACCCAATATGATTGGGACTTGTAAAAACTGATCTATGGTATCGCGTGATGTGAGCTGGTTGCTCCTTGGTTCTTCTTGTTCGTGGTGGTTGAACTCGACGACTGACTCTCCGACGTCGCGTCTCGGACGTCCGTGAGAGGGATTTTCGTTGGGACACGCTGATTGGTTAATGGCTAACGATTGCATTTGCCAATCAGCGTGTCTAATACCGTCTTTACCGCCCTTCCAGTGCACCCTTAGCGCGCCGCCACCTTGGAAGGGTGGGAGACGGTCGCGAGGGGTGGGCGGAAGGTCCCAAAAATCTGGAATTTCCTCCGGGTGACTAATCGACAAGCGGACCGTTACATACAGATGTGCCGTTCGGAAATTCGTGGTTTATGGTATGTTCGTAGGCTATTGAGCGCGAGGGACAGAAATTACTAAAAATCTAGCAAAGCAATTCTAGTGACCCTCGCAGGATGTAATTAGACCCGTGCAAGCAATAAACGAAAATCCTCAACTCAAAAATAACCGTTCCCGGTCGATCGTGCCATAAACCGTTTCTACAGAAAACCTAACAGTGAGTCCCTTAAAACAATCCACCTGAATGACACAAACAAACAGTTTGAAACAAAAGTTATGTAGTTCCGAGGAGGTTCTTACGTAGTGGACAAAACTTTTTCTCAGGTTAGGAGATTTGAACGTCATCTTCATCTTTTTAAACGGAACCATGTATTTTTGAACACCTACGATTCTAGCCCTTCACGAGGCGATTTCAATGATTATGGCCACTGAATGTCATTCAAGATCACAGGCCTAAAAAACGGGTGAAAAATGATAGTAGCTAATTTCGCAGAATTTTTTGAGAAGAAGATTCAAACCAATCCTGAAATGCACATTCCCTTTACACTCAGAAATTGTGCACACGGCTATTCGTTGAGGAAATCCTACTTCTATTTGCATATTGCTGTGCTACATGAATCCATCTAGTATTGTAAGAGTATGCTAGGCTAAATACGAGTTTTTTCGCAGTATGAAAGGATTCTTGTATAACAGTATCATTCTACATTTATATTTGTTAATATCGACGTATTTGTAAGAATCGTCAAAAAGAAGTAGCCCAACTGTAATTCGATTTGGAGCGATTTATGAGAAGGACTTAGGGACTGTTTGCCAAACTCATGAGTGTGTTTCAAGCACGTGACGTTGCATTACCCTAAAGATTAGAGGTATTGTCCTGAGAGAATCTGGACACGGAGTGGAGAAGGCCTGGATGACTTCTGGTGAAAGGATTGTGAGGAACAGCACAGCCCTTATCACAGAACCTTCAAAGGGCAGAAACCTCTTGCAGTGCACTTTTCTAGTATAAATTTCTAACGTGAAAAGTTTGAAACGTGATTGCAAGCATAGTTTAAATATACAGGGTGTTCTATAAAGGGAGTAATTCCAAATAAAAAAAATAAAGAATAATATTTTTTCGTAAAATGCTTAGTTTTCAAGAAAATTGAATTTGAAAATTCCCTACAAACTGTTACTTCTGCTTACACTTTTGTGTTGATAAATAGCGGTAAGGTCACATTTCGCAACATTTTCTGCAGCTAAAACAAAGAATCGTACAAATTTCCGTACAATTAAAGAGTCAAAATGCCGTACCCTTAGTCCACGGTTCTCAGATTCAAAAAGCAAGGATTTGTATCGGTCAACCGTCGGACGAAAAACGGAGCCATATTACGCCTAACTCAACATAAGATTTGTTTATCTATACATCAGGGAATCAATCTTTTTCGTCAGACTTTTATTCAAATACATTAATCTACATTCTTCAGTAAAAAAAGAGAGAGTTGATCTTAATATCTCCTCTACGCCTCCTCCCATGTAAGAAGTATTTACATCACATCATGTCCTCCTCCATATCATGCAAATTTTGCATATAACATTTTTCCATATTATTATAAATAACGGAAATATTCCAAGTGGACAAAGTTTTTGATGACCAGTGAACCTTCTACGCACGCAAATAATACAAGAATGTCACTTCACCAATTCCTTCAGTAATGTTACTTTCAATTAAGGAAATAGTAAATGTATTATCAGTACTTATCATGGCAAACACAACGATAAAAATGCACACGCGCTTGACGAATATTTAAAATGAATTTTCTCGAAAACTAAACTTTCTTATTTTTCACGTAGAATCATCTCTTTCACAGTTGCACCACCAGTTACGGGACACCCTGTGTACAACCGCGTTTCACATTCCTTATCAGTTGGAGCATTTGAATTACTTTCGTATGATTTTCGTTCGGTGCCTTCTTATCTGTGTTTTTCTCCTGCGCGTAGAGAAACTCATTCAAGGTCAATGAACAGTAGCGGAAGGGATGAGAAATTCCCACAGCAAACAATTCGGAAACTCAATATCCCAAACTTCCAAACTTCTTCCTTCCTAAAGCTTTCTCATTTTCACCCCTTTCCCCTTTGTCTTGCGCACTACACCCCAGTAAAACTTCTTCAAGATTTTACGACGACTTTTATGCATTCCATTGCGAAACGGCATCGTTCGTTATCTCCTTAATATCGACATGACTAAGCGACTGATTGTGTTTGAGCATGAAGTACGTTAGGAGAGGCGAGTGCTTTGTATAGATGCTGGATGATAGTGGGTATCGTTGAAGCAAAGGTTTCAAAGGGATCAAGATAAGTTGAGAATTCTTTTTTACGAGAATATTGTTTTGTTATTATAAAGCTGCGTTTGCCTTACTTTACATAGGAAAGTCTGTCTGTTAGATAGGATGACGTGTGGGTAGAATGACACTACTCTTTTTTTTAAACTTGACAAATAAGATATATTTTTGTCACAATGATGTGAGTCGCGAGGTACGTATATAATTGTTGGTCTTGAATGGTAACTGACTGTGTCGATTTGGAGCGATGTCGGGTGTTTTGTAGGAGAATTGGAGAGCGGACCACCTCCGTCTTAGGAGGACAAATAACTATTAATGCTGACTAATTTCTCTGAGGGACGAAACGTGGTGAAATGAATTCTGTCTATCTTCCCGCGAAAGGTCCCACGACACCTCCGAGCGAGGACGCATCGCGGGGGTGAGGCCCTCGGATAGGCTGAAGACATTTTTCGATAGTGGTGGGGAAGGGTGGCTGGCAAAGACTATTGGTTAAAATCATAGGTGGGAAAACTACACGAAAATGCCACCCCCCAGACCATAGGTCACTCTCAGGTGCCAAGCGTACCCTTGAGTGTCGCACGCGGGAATTCCAAGTGCCTCGAACAATGACCGTAGCAGGCAATAACGTTTAAGACGCGCTTCGGCTCTGGTGACCATATGGATGCAAAAATGTTTAAATTAAAAAGGCGAAAACAAGGTAATAAAAGGTGAAAGCATGTTCTTAGATCGAAAGACTACGATTGCCGTGGTGTCGTAAAATCACTGCTGCTACGAAACGAACGAAGGCGAAAAAATATATACAATGGAACTACATGCTAAGAAAATCTAAGGGTCGGGCGGCCGGCATACCTGTCGAGGACTTAACAGTGTCAAAGGTGATATTTCTTATCGACTAGACTAAACATATACATGTATCATGCTTCAAATTTGATAAAAACATATTTGATATTTTAAAAGTTGCAACCATTTTTGTAAAGCGATGTAACATAGTCGAAAGCCTTAAAATGTGCCGGGTACTCTAATCAGTTTTCGCACAAACAGCCCGGACCGTGTAGTGTTAACCTTGTACGTAAAACTTCCAATGCAATTTATTCAATTCACTATTTTGCCCTATGGTCCCTTTTTTCAGAAAACTCCTCAATTACAGTTTATCAACTTTATACGTACTTCTTTTCTTTTGCGTGCTTCCCACACCTTAGAAAGAGTCAAGTTTGCGCCAGAGAGTCTACATGTTGGTGCTGACTGATGTAGAGAACAAAGAACTGATGCTTCTCTGCTTAAAAGACTTTATTTTATCCTGTTGGAATCTTAAAGTTAGAATTCAGAGTGGTCTTTGAAGCTGGACTTGTAAAGAGATTAGTTTCATGTAGGGTTTTGTGGTAATTCCGAAGGTTACAACGTTTAAAGCATAGAGTTTAGAGTTAAGAGTACAAACAACGTTGATTAGAATAGTCTGAATGCGATGCTTCTAATTTTCAGTTTCAGACTTACGCAAATTCGTAGCTTGCGCTCAAAATGGTGTCTATCAGCTGCAATACACTCAAGTAGACGGGGCAAATAAATGATTGCTTAGTTCTTTCATGTTACTTTTACTGTTACTTTAGATCAGATGGAGAAGAAGATATTCTATGTTGTTTACTGAATTCGTCTTATCATCCGCCAAAAGATAGGCGTAAAAAAGTTATAGTTTTTTGAAAACTTCGAAGAAACACAACTGATAAGAAGTGTACTACAACCATCTTAACACTAACCGTACTAAGCCAGGTCAAACGAGCGTTTTCAAAATTTGATATGCAGTTTTTTTTTATTGTTATCTAAAGTCTATTTTCTGCGTTGTTTCCTATATTGAATTGACGATCATCTGTATTACTTTCGGAAAAATATGATCTTTATTTCATAACCTGTCATTTAACCTGTTACGGTAAGAGTAGGTTTACATAAAGTGCCGGCACGGTTAGTGTTAAGAGTCTCTTTGAACCATATTATGTTACAGAAAATAATTTCGATCGACCCTCTAACAACAGAATTATTTAAGGTGATCATGATACGCGGTTCACCCTGTACAATATTTTCCAATATCCTTTATAATTTAATTGTTACATATGCATAAATAGAAAGGGTAATTTAGATAGCAGCACTACTTTTTTCCTCAAAGTCGAAGAACCAACAAAATGCGGCAAATTTTTTAGGTTAGGTTAGTGCACAACCCTTCAAGTTTGTATTAAAATCGTTTATCTTTCTTTTTGACTTCCTTTTGTCAATGAAATAATGCTTCTTGATCTGTCAAGTTTTACTCATAACAATAACGCGTATACCGTGGATAAAGGATGATCTCTAAATGTACATAATCGCGATTACTAATAAATGACAGATACTTTTTTTAAATATTTTGTTGTTACTACGGTAACAATTAAATAACTAATCTACAATTTTCAAGCGAAAAAGTCCCCAATCAGACATAACGGACAGACACCACGGTCAACTCGTTCATTTATCTTTATTTCCTTCAATATTTTTCTGTGTGATGAACTGAAAGGGGATGTTTACCGCGGGCAACCAACCACTCCAAAGAACATCACAGAAATAATATTTGTGTATACATATATTGGAGAGTAAACGGTGGAGAGAGTACACCGGAGTGTTACTGAACACTTAAATGTATACATACATTATATAGGGTGTTCCGTTTAACTGGAAACGGTGGAATATTTCACGTGGCATTGAAGTTATGAAAACAAATGTTCCTACAAAAGTTATTCGGTATATAGGGAGACATTAGGTGGTCTAAATAATTTTTCTGTAAGTGTAGTAGCAATTTTTTGAAATGGAAGCCTGTATTTTTTAATTCATAATATGGTCGCGTTTGTTGAGACGAATTCAACGGCGTGCCACGCGAAGTCATTTCGTTTTATGAAAAATCGTAAAGTAGTGAAGAATCGGGGAGTTAGATCAACGTGTGTCGCACGCATGCGGCCAGCTAAACCCTACAAATAAATTATAGTGCTACAAATAAATTTGTATTGTCACCTCCAGTGTGACATACGAGTTCAAAGGGTTAAATGACCGTCGATGGCCTCCTAATAGCTCTGAACATGAAGTGGTAAAATTTATTTGTATTATGTTTGTTGCGTCCCGCTCACCGCAATTCCTTGTTTCGAATTTCACGGAGTTGTAAATCCCGTTTACGCTTCGTTACGACGGTATCGCAAGACGCTGGTTAATGTGAAATTAACCACGGTTACCCTAATTGAAATGGGACTCTTGGGTGAGTCTTGCTGGTTGATTAAGTTAGTGCCGTTCAGTCATTGCCCGTGCGGGCAGCGTACTAGGCTTCCCCGGGCGTAAACAAATCGGCGGGCCACGCCTTCTCGGGCAGCAAGCCACGCCTTCTCCGGCAACAAGCCACGCCTTCTCGGGCAACGGTGCGTCTAAGTAAATATGTATATATATATAATCAGCATTGCCCGTCTTAAGAAGAATCTATATCCTTACCACAAGCATCTTTCCTCCACTCCGATTTAATTTATGTGACATCACTAGCCCGCGACATCGCCCTCAGCTTTGCCCGCGGGCATTGGCGAGTGCCCTTGCCTGTCCGAAGGCCTGCTAAACGACAGTGGATTAAGTATTTGACTGTTTTGTCAATACTTAACTCTCGGGCGAGTCTTTGTAAATGTTTTACTAACACTTGTATAATATTTTCTGAATGCTTGATTCTCGGACGAGTCCGTGAACTGTGTGCTGTTGATGTAACACTTGCCGCCTCGAGGTTGTGTTTGAGTTTACACAAACACGATTTGATTTCTGTTGGCTAGTTGCCGTGTGGACGTGAAAAAATGTCACGTGTGTCCTATTGGTGCAAACCTTGGTGATAAGTGTGTTCTGATGAGGTTCCTTCTGGGGGACCGAATTTGCTGTTAACAAATTCGACCCCCAGTAACTGTATCCCTTATTGCGGCAAAGTTTCTTCCGCCTTTGTTAAGTAGAACTATAGTAACTTTGCTCAGTCATGGCTGTGGACCTTCAAGGAAGGTTTATGGCGGGCCGATACATGTTTGGTATTACGGTCTGACGGCTAAATGTTACTAACGATTTTGATCATAATAATCCGCCACGCTGAAGCTTCGTTGCGACACAATGAGGTCGCAACAATGTTGTTTGACTCATTAAACAGTGTATTATAGTATCTCCTACTTTTAAACTTAACTGTACATTTAGTTGTTTTATATATTTTTTGTGACTGATCCTATATCAATGCGTACTTTGACTAAACCAAGAAACATTTAAAAAAATATATAATGTTACAATTCTTGTAATAACATTTGTATTCTTCGTGTTATGTTCATACAGAAAGTATTATATGATTTAAATTGTATTTGTTCGTCAAAGCTAGTGTAATATATCAGTAAAATGTACGGGGTATTCGCGCTATTATTTTCTACGGTTTCTTTCATAAATGGTAAATTTCTGAACAAAATAGAAGAGAACAAAGTTTCATTATTTTTTTATACGCAATACGGTGGCTTGAATAGATTTTTCCAATTTGCAATGATTTTCGCGTAGTGACGATATCACGAATTCTTTTCAATTTGGTAACTATAATATTTTTGACATTATGTGAAAGCGTTTGCTAAAGTTCAACGACCTACAACAAACTCAATTCCGTGTTAACGTTTGGTATGGCATAATCAGTGACAGGCTATTAGGATCTTTTTTTTTTATGACAGCATCTTAAATGAAAATAGATATTTAGAAGTTATATCAGCTGAATCTCGACTGAATCCTTTTTGTCGGAATCTTAACACTTTTGTAATAATTGTTTAGATTTGTTTCACATGCAATGAGTGCCCTAATACTTATTAAATGAGAGTATACTAATGTACATGAATTGACCGCATAATCTCGGAGAGTCCTGATGGTAACAATCACAGAAAAATGTCTGACTTTATCAAATAACAAGTATGCAATTTCAAGTTTGAAATATTTTTTGTGTGTCCTAATACTGTATATTTTTAATGTGCAATTACGATACAGTGTCTAATTGATACAAAGCGATTTCTCATAAAAGCTGGATTTAATTAATCCAGTAAAACTCATTCAAGGTCTGTCAATCCAGCTTCATTAATAATATAACAATTCTTAATTATCATGCTAATTGCTTAAATAATTTCCGAAATAATTTTCAGATGAAATATCAAGTAATAGGAAAAGTTTATAATTTGAAAACTACCTGAGTAGAAGCTCATCCAAACTTTCTGTATTAAAATATTCTATTCAATATTCTATTAATTTTGCATCTATTACTTCATAAATAAATATTCTGAGTAATTAGTTATAACTAGTAAATCCATTTTTCAACTGTTCGGTGTAACATTAATAGCAATTTATGCGTGTATGATTATTATGTCTGAAAGAAACATACTTTTCCACTGAGTTCTTTGTATAATCAATGGAATTAAAAATTGTTATCATAGTATTTTTATAGAAACTTCGTTACATTTATATTAATGTTCTTAGACATATCTCTGGTTTCCTTGGGCTTAAAAAATTTTAAAATAATTCAATTCCACAGAAAGTTGTGAAATTTTAACGACAAAAATCTATAATATCCAGGATGTCCCAGTTTTTTCCTATCAAACTTTATTAGTATGTTCTCTGGGTCTAAGAAATAGAAAAATATTGTATAAACATAGATCATTTGAAGCTTTGTTGAAAAGTTATAAGAATAATACTGTTGCGAGCGTTCGACCTTGCTCGGTTCAGAGCTTGCTATGTGGTTCAGCCTTGATTTAACGATTCTGAACCTCGTAGATAAAGAATGTTCCTGTTCGTTGTTGTTTAGTTGGTGGTTTATTTGTGAATTGATCTGGGGTGAGGGTGAACTCGCTCTTTATACAATTTTTGGAATCCACCTATCAAGGTGCCTAAATGGTGGCGACAACCCTCTCCTTGCGCCCGCAGCGCGTTTCTTTGGAGAAGGGGATGCCTGTGGGTTTTTCCGGGTGAATTTGTTTATGCAAAATTGTCAGCCCCGAAAGCGGTACCGTTTTATTACCAGAGAAACCTACCGCGGGCGCGAACAATGGACGTTCGCGCGGCGCAGGATAGACCAAGGGGGGTCTGATCGGCCGAAGTGAGGTTCGGCACCTCGGTCTGGCAGCCAAAGGTGGCTAATGATTTTTATGGCTATAATCCGCCAGACCGAGGCGAGCTCACGTGAATTAGCGTGCGACGCAACAAATACGAAATACAGACGCAATGATAACGAAGTTGCCATTACTATTGTGTGATACAAACAAGAAAGGCACTGGCAAAAGTTACATTCAACATCTTCAACGACCTCAGATTGTAAACACAACTTGCATAAACAAACTAGATGTACTTATCGCTTATCTGTTCCTATCTTGTATCATAACCTCACATTCATTACCAATCTCATCCTATTTCGTATTATTGCTATAACTTTTCAATAAAACTTCAAACGACCTATATCTGTATAACATTTTCTTCTTTCCTGTACCCAAAGAACAAAGGTCAACAACCTTTTGCCCAACCCAAAGAGCACTTTACCTTAATTTTGCTGGAGGGCAAGTTGTAAGTTTAATGTACATTCGATATAAATTTATTTTAAATGAATTTATCTTTTGAAATTTGGAATTCTATGAATTTGCCTTTTAAAACCATATTTTTAAAATATCTGGCACAGTGGCGGGCACTTTAGAAATGCTTTAGGGGCACTTGGCTGCCCGCGAGCCCCGCCATAGATCATACTGACAAAGTTTGATCGGAAAAAACCGGGACACCCTGTGTAAGAAGTTTGTTTTATGCTTCTCCCGATGGCAGAAATGAAACCTTAGGAAAATTTTTCGTTTATAGGTTGTAACATCGGAAATAAATTTACGTGCGCAGTATACAATATTTCATCTACAAGGTGTGCCTTTTATCTAAAAACGGCAGAATTTCAGTAAATTGTTTACAGCAACCATGAAACAATATTAATGGCCTCACGATAGTAGCCACCTGTAGAAGCTTGTTACGTGAAGATGTCTGATAAAATTTGGCATTACTTGTTTTTGAAAACTTCCTTGAATACGTCCAAAAGACGTATAAAAATTGTATAAAAGCAATGGAAAATATATAAAAGTACATATTGCCAGGTGGCTTGCCGTTTTTATTTTTTGGCACGAGTCGCGCTTCGATATCTTGCTTTGATCTAAAGTTATAGCCGCCAATGTGTTGGACAAAACTCATTTGAATCCGCTCTCCTCCCTCCCCCAATTCCCTAGAAGCCAGCAGAAAATTCAACACCTGAAATCGATAGCTTGAAAATTGGAAACAATCCGTTCTAATTTGCATTTATTAATTGACGAAATCACTTCGCATAAAGGTAAAGTTGCCTGTTACGGCACAGTATTGCTGCAAGGGTAGCTTTACTCTGCCAACGATGTTGCTACCAACTACTGTCCTCCTTGTAAATTATGTATAATATTGTCAGGGAGCGAAAGTTGAATTGGAATTGCAGTGATGTAAAATAGGCAAGAAGTTGACTCATTGCACGTATTAAAAAAAATCTGAAAGCTTAATAATACAGGGTAATTCTAGCAACTAGGACTCCAAAAGATTCTAGCCACTTTCAAGTGTAATGAAAAATATCAGGAAACGTATGGAAAAGTGTTTAGAATGTAATGGTGAAACGTTCGAGCATACTTGACGTAACTTTTCGAGAAAAGTGAAATATCTCGTGAAGTATTAAGTTTTCAATGGCTTTACTTAGTACCTTTCATTCGCAGCATGACTGGAGGAGTCAATTTATGCAATAAAAATTATATAGTTGCATTTAAAAAAAAGTACAGTTGCACCTTACAAGTGCACCGATGCACTTTCGGGAAAAAATCATATCATAAGACGATAGAGTTTGTTAAACAATACAATATTTTCCTTTACAATTTTTTTCTAACTCCATTTGGGGCAGAGCTATAACGTGGCCCAGTTGCCAGAATCACCCGCTATATCGTACAGAGTCGACAGGAGATTAGAAGTTACTATGTGTTCGTGGTGCAAAGGTTTTTCGTGTTCTAACGCCAGAGAGGTAATATTTTTCAACGTTAAAGTCAATGGTGTGTAATTGATGGAATTGTGTCGGTGAAGAGAACAAAATTGGGCGTGGTCTGTTATTTCTTTTGGGTGATGGAAAGTCTGTCTTAGAGGTGGTGATGGGAGTGGCTGTGAATTTTGTTGGTAGAGTGGGAGAATGGTGAAGGATTAGGGGCAGACCCACTTTTAAACCTTCCCAGCTCAATGTAATGCAATTATTCAGAAAGGGGAAAACACTTTATCACAGACATAATTTTAAGATAGTGAAATTCACCAAATGTAACAGTGTGGCCACTTGTAAAAATGTTTATTTTACTAAAAAATGATATCAAATGACATCTATGGACAGAAATAAGGCATATAAGTGCAAAAATAGTATATGATAACAAATGGAATGACATAACAAATAACATATTATTTTATTTCATAATTATCTCTTCTTCGAAATAAAATTGTGTTACTTTACTTCAAGGCATAATTCTGAAAATAACGATGAGAAAATGATCGCGGAAGTGGGTAGCGGTATGTTTGGTCTCCAGATGTTGAAGATGGTCAAACGGTACGAGATTTTATTGCCTTAACATTTCGCCGGAATATTTATGGCTGGTACGGTATAATTCTTTTCTCTTTTCTACGTCGCATAGATGGTCTTCAAGTTTTTCTCCTTTTTCTAAAGACATCGAATCTCACTGGGTACATGAACTTCCTAATATATTGTGCATAGCAACATTGCCTTTAACTGCAGTTTCTGCGCTGGTTTATTACGCTCCTTGCAAGTTTCATTACGTACCAACAACAGTCATACTTTAGTAACTTCGTACATCTACATATCGAAATCGTTCTGTAGTTTAGAAAAGTTGGAACGATCAGAGACCCCTTTTGAAATTTGTATAAAAGATAAATTAATGCGAATACTCGTGCTATCTAAAAGTGATAAAAATATAATTTTGTTTACTTATAAACACAATGGGAAAGCATTATACAGAATAGGAGAGAATTTGTGGCAGAATTGAGGAAAAGATAATTTTCTGTATGAAAGTTATGGCGGTTGGTCATGGAAGAAAAGAATAAATAGAGAGGAAGCCAACTTAATTTGTTAATTTAATAAAGCCATATTATACAGGGTGTCCCATAATTAACTGCGCATTTCAATGAAATTGGATCATTTTTTTTTCAAATGACTTAATTATATTACTCGTTTCGATTTATATACTCGTTTAGATAAATCATTATACTGGATGTTCTATTTAACTGAAAACGTTTAATCATAAAACAGTTTATTTGTACGACAGCATGGCGTAACTAGTAGCGAGGGTAAAAGCAATATGCATTCGATACTCTATACCAGAATACCAGGGCTGCTCAGACAATCGTTTCAGGAGCAAAAGCGCTCTTTGTTGCTCCGAGTAGAGCCAAGAACAGCGGCCAAAACAAGTGACGTCGTCAGTCGTGAATGAAGAGGGGGGCAATGGTAGTGGTTGGAGTGTAGGATTGTGGATAGGCATGTGTGGGTACGTTTGTGAGGCATTTCGTAACATCGCGCATCGGTTACTTTTTTCAGCACATACGATCACTACTACATTCATACAGTGCCCCACCACAGGATCGTTGCTCAGTAGGCGTGGCCTACTATTCGGATATCGCTCCGTGCTCGAGTTAATCTAACCACTTCACATTTTTTTTTTTTTACGTGAGGGAAATCCTCATGGACATCCCGCCCCCCGGGGGAGGGAGACGGGGTAGTGCCGGACTGTACCGGCTAAAACCCCCACGGTGGTCCTTCCTCGGCGCGGCGGGGTGGGCCCGGGAACTCGTGATGAACACCACCGGGCCTACCCCACGCCTGGCTCCTCCCTCAGATGTTCGCGGAGGGAGGGGCGCCGTCCCGATGGGGGTTAAAGGGGGACCCTCTTTCCACACCGGCGACGCCCCCACCGCGGGCCGCGTGCAATGAGCTGCCGGATCCCCCACCCGACAGCCCTGCGGCCTCGGCGACCTACACAAATACTTGGCCCCCGCCCGAGGGGGCGGGCTTCCCCGTGTGGGTCGCCACCACCAGAACCCGGCGGGAGGATGACTCCTCCCCCGGGCCCCTGTACTCAGGTACCTCGGGGTTGTGATTCCCGTACCGCAGCCAATCGGAAGGTCGGCTGCGGCGTCTGAAAGTAACATGAAGCAACTTCGAGATCAATCCTGGTCTACACCGTCTATGTAGTTCAAACATGTACAATTTCTGTTTGCTGTGTAACGGTCTTAAGTAATGGAATTCGTCAGTCGTAAGTTCTACTTCCTAGTTACGTATAAAGCAGCGACGGAAACAACGAGGTGAAAAGCCTTAAATTCACAGTTGTCTCACGCCCTCGTACAGCTTCGATCTAACATCATTCGACTTCTGATTGTTTTCGAAGTTGTAAGAGGCGTTGAAATGTCAACATTTTCCATCGAATGCTGAAATTGAATTTGCTGTACGTAATTAGATCAAAACTAAATCAGAAACTTTCTTCATGGACGGAATGAAAAATATATAGAACCTTTGTAGCACTAAATGGTGGCTGTGTTGAAAAATACACTTGCAATTTTGAAGAGAAATAAATTCACTTCATTTCGATATCAATTTTTTTACTTTATTTTGTCTTAAACTTATTTTAGAAGAAGCATAATTTGCGTTTCTATGAGGTAGAAGACATTTACGCAGGATCAGTTTATGTTTTAACTTGACAGGAAATATGAAAAATACCACCAGAATGACAAGACAAAAGAATATAACTAATTGGTGACGTGCGATCTAGCGAGAAAGCGAAATACTGAGCTCGCATAAATAGAAAACCAGAGAAAACCAGTCTTTGTATATATGTATACGGTTGGAAAAAGAAGGGAGGAAATAGAAACCATTAAAAAGACAGAAGAAGAGAAAGTCTAGGAAAATTTCACAGTGCCTTCGCTCGAATTTGCGCGAGTCTGGTTGACACAAAAGTGACCAAGACGGCGAATTCAAACGAAGACTTAAGAAACAACTGGAAAGACAAAAGGTAGAAAGTGATAGTTGGAAAAGTCGAGAAACCCCTGGACACATTTTGGCAATGATTACAGTAGCAGTGACAGTGGCATAGCAGCTATAAATAAAATAAGTAATGCATTAAGAAATATGTAATTATACAAACAGAATAATAATAATCTAAATTAATATTGTGTTGTTTGGAAAATTTGCAGCGAAAGAGGGAAATTCAAGGACAATTTATTTAGGTAGAATTATCATTGTGTAGTACCTATATGATATTTGTTTAGTATAGTACAGTATACATATATTACACGTATGTATACGAGAGTGGATTGAAAAGTTCGCGGCATAAATATGATAAACTCTTGCTAGATGTTTGTAATTTTTATTGTGTTATGTGTGATCATTTCTGTACTGATGTACGAGGTTTCGTGGCTTTGTCACTTTTTTCTTCTCTTTTAGAGCTGGTGAAGAAGAGGTGTTCTCAGTGAGAAAAAGAATGGACAAAAGTAAGAAATGATTGTGACCTGGTAGTGAAGGATCTCAATTCAAGGGCCTTGAATACATTTTGCAAACGTTTTCAATAATCTTTGTAATGAGACCCTTTATCACTAGGTATTGGATCACTGCTCGTCTTCCACTTCTGTCCATCTCTATTCCATTACTACAGACACCTCTACTTCATTAGCTATAAGGGAGAGAAAAAAAATGACAGAGCTGCGAAACTCCATACATTAGTACACAAATGATTGTATATTATACTTGGTGGAGCATCTCAATTGTTTTCGTAATTAGTGGACTGATCAAAAATTTTGTTGTCACAGAGGATACGATTGCAAAGGATCTTCAAGGTGAGGACCGTAGATTTTTTTCTACCTCTTTTTAAAATAAGCTTTTAAGGCCAGGTTCAATTTTTTTATGTATAGCAAGCACTGATTGTGAGACGAATTCAACGACTACAATATAATACATTTTTTTATTTACAAAATTTACACCTAAAAACATTAATAACGACCTTGAAAATTTATTTAAAAAAGGAACATAAAGAAACGATCTTACAGTGTTCCAAATTATACACGGAAACAAGGCATAAAACAATCTGGCCGAATTGGTATGGACTTGAAAGTGATTAATCCTGATAAAACGAAAAGCGTTGCTTCTTTCGAAGATAGCCTTCTTGGGGTTCGATTACGTATACAGCCGTGAATGGTAGAGCTCAGTGGAATAATGCAAGTTTACTCATTCAGAAAGAAAAAAATGTTGAATATCGACCGGTAGGATTACCAAGGCAAATAGCGTAACACGGATTATACATACATACATAACGAGGCTAAGGCTCTGAAGCTCACGGTCTGCAAGTTCGCTTGCCCGCCTTTCCTACCTGAATTCCCTACAATCTCAGCCCACGGCACCATCCTGCTAGGTGCTTACGATCTAATCTGATTCATGCACGCCGACTTCTACACCAGGGTCGCCGACCTACCGGCACAATTAGGAGAACTATATTAACACGAATACCTCAACAGTGTATTCCACCGGAAAATTTGTTGGTACTTCATGATCATTTTATATGCGTACATGCATACGAGTTGAGGAGAGGGATTAAATTCATTGCTCGTTCATTCAAAGAGTAATTTGACAAATTTCAGGACTCCACGATAACATGGAATAGAATCAAAATTTAGTTGTTCGGTATTTGCGTATGAAAATACATCGCGAAAAATGAAATAGAGGTAAATGTATACAATTGTCGAGTTTTAATTTAGAATTAATTAATTTCACCCTTGTACGGAGTTTGTAAGGTTACACGAGTAAGTAACTTTGGGACCCAATATCATATACGTTGTTACGAATCGCGATGTGTGTTCCGTCGCGCAGGTACGGAACGCATGGGGTCTTCATTGACCGGGTTTATGGCACGCTCGCACCAGAAGGTTATTTTTCAGAACAAAGGCGCTTCGTAGCTCCGTGAAAAAATAAGTCATTTCTTACAGAACAATGCCTTTAGAATTTCGACTTCTCCGCGTCCTCAATAACCGAAGACGTGTCATAAACCAGGTATTACTGAAGGGTCAATCCACACGTGCGTATAACGGCAGAGGGTTGACCTGGCGGGGATTTCCGACGCGTCACCGAAGGCCAGCGAGGATTCCACGCACCCGCAGGTAGGGCCCCACTCCTTCCAAGGAAAAGCGCGCTAAGGGCGCAATGGAAGGGTGAGTGACACTCAAGGGGCACGGTGATTGGTAATTTGTGCGTTCGTGAAAAACCAATCAGCGTGCCTTCTTGCACTTGGCGGGGGAGTCACTGCTTAATCTGAAAAATAGCAGAGTCGCGTCCGTAACGTAAACCTGGAATAAACTTAGGTATCCTTAACAAGCACACCATCGCAGAAAATCAAATTATATTTTGAAGCTGCTTCGAATGTAAAGAATGGCGTGCTGCGGTAGTCTTTAGAAGACTCGAACTGAGCTCCAGATGGTTATATTATTCGTGACAAAAGAATATGTATATGTATGTACATACAACAGAAGAAGCACAGCAAAAGATTGTCAAAATCACAGTCACCAAGGCCACTTAATACATACATTGTATATTGGGTCAAATTGATTCATAAATTCTACAAGTGTGCATGAAAAATATAATTGGTTTCCATTAAAAAATCGTACAAATTTTGTTCCCTTTTGTAAATATTATTAATGATTCTTAGATATTTAAGGTATGAAAGAGTTTCAATCCAAGTGATACATTTAATAACACAGGAAAAAGAATTTGCGTCTTGATTTTCGGTCAAATTGGTCCAATTTCTGTACAAAGGTTCGTTATTTTCTTTACATTTTTAGATCTAATTTTCTATTATTTTCCGTCTGCAATGCGAAATAACTGGTTACCACATCTGTCACGATTAAATATGTAATTTATTTTTCGGAAACATCTTTGTACAATTTGCTCTGACGAGAATCTTCGTTCATTTTGGATGTCTTCGGTTAATGTGCATTTGAACATGCACCATGACATTATTTTCACGTTTCCCTTTTAATGTGTAGCGATACTTCATGTCTAACAATGAAAACCGAGGTAATTATATTTCTTACAATTTTTTAGTGTCATTATTTAGCGAACATTGAAAAATTGTGTTCATTATTGCGAAATTAGTACACTATACTTAAATTACTAATGCAAATATATTACATACATACGTTGTATGTAAATTGAAGCTTACATACCATCATGTGTCGTATTGCCTTGTATTGACAAAGAGCTAAGTACGTAAATTATTTCGTTGCTTTCCATTTGTTTATGTTTTGCCATCTAAGCACTGATTAAGAATTTCCCTCCATTTTTTCGGGATATCAAATCTGTACGAAAAGGCTTTGCAATGCGTTGAAATACACAAAATTGAAAATAGACAAACGGATACAACGTGGAATATAATAAAATTGTACACGATAAATGTAGATATTTCTTTGTAAATTATAAAATACCAAAAATACAATGCTTTACGCATGATTTATCGAGGCTTTCTCCAATCAATCTCCGTTTAATATAATAATTCAACGTGAATGTTTTACCAACAGTAGGTATTCAAACGTCTAAATCGATTCTTATTAGATAAACGATCGGTTGAAATAAATATTTGAAAGCAGAGAGTTTTCGATGTGTCAGATGACACTTGCAACTGTTAATCAACAGCTTCCACGTTGTGCCCGTTTCACTCTGCGTGAAAATCGAACCGCGGACATTTAGCATCTGCGAATCTTCCGTAGCAGGAGTAAAATGTAGGTCGTTCGATAATTCTAGCTGATCAGACGAAGCTATTTCAACGTGGAATTCATTAGCTCGATTTATCTCGATCTACAGCTTCTGTCAGTGTTATTTCCGGCACGTTACTTCCTCTTCATGCGACGACGCATACCCACGTCTTCATATGTATCTAAATAGTCATCGAGTCACTTAACGCGGTGTAGCAGAAAATTTATTGTTTAACGCGACTTACGATTAATATTTTTATAAAAAGGATAGATTAGCATTGTTAACTTATTCTAGCATGTATCAGATTGATCCATGAGTTCGCGTAGTTTCGGAATTTCTTCGCAAGCGTTTGACATGAATTAATCAATGACGCATTCTTCACAATTTCTTCCTAACGTTCTGATAGCTTTTGAATTTTTCGTAGGTTTTGAATTTTTTAGGAGTTTTGGACGAGAACCGATCTTCCAACTATTTTCGCAGTTACACGTCTTTGTGGAAGGAAAATCGATTTAGAGAAGAGTAAGGTGGATGCTGGAGAACTTCCCATCCAAGATCCTGAAGAGCCATTTTATCTAATTTGCCTTAAACTCATAAAGTAACATATGTCAGAGGTGCTTATTTTTGTTGACCTGACACTTCGTGATTTTATAACAGAAATCTTTTTATTATTAGCGCAAAACGAAATCATTCTCGGTAACATAAGAGAAGAAAAGAAAAGCTTGACTATCTGTTTCGACGCGATTCTTAAACTTTATTGCTTCGGGGTATCGCGTCTCACACACGCCAAATTAATCTTGTGTGAAGGATTCAATGTTTGCGTTATGTGTATACGTGTGAACTGTGCCGTGAACTGTGTTGCTAATCTTTGAAACTTTTTGACATGAAACGCGTCGGGCCTTTCGTCCTGTTTTTATCTAAAAACTAAGGTGAGGCGGTGGCCTGTGCGGACGAATAGGAGTCGTTCCTCGTCCTCGGCTGTCCTCCGGGAGTAGGGGCTGCGCAGCCCACCCTGGTTTTCCCCAGTCGACGGGGCGGGGGTGTGCGGCCCAAACGGGACTGATCTGTGTGTGTGTGTGTGTGTGTAAAGTGGCTTTACGACACGACAATTGCTATCGAAGGAAATGTACGGGCGCCAGGAAGGCGTACGGCACGCAGAAGCGTCGAGTTTCTACGTCCATAAACACTTTCTGGTCCTCGACATCGCTTCGAACGGAAAAGTAAACACAAAAGAATTGAAATTAGAAGCCCTCAAAAATAGCAGGTCCGTGTCATAAAGTCAACGGTTGCGTTTGCGACGCAACACTATCCCATAGCCGATAAGCAAATATTAGAAATTTCATTTCACTTATGGACCAACCTAATAGATATTTATATGGCGTATTATCTTAATATAAAGGGTGCAGCAGAAAGTATTATACAAGCGGGCAGGAATTGATTTCTTGTGTAAAAATAAATAATAAATCTTCCAAGGCATAGTTTTTGAGAAAACCAGGCTTGAAAATACTTTGGGTACGTTTGCACGAGGGCAGCAGTTTCAACAATTCCTTAATTGATATAATAAAGTATTCTTGATCAAATTTTGTGTTTGTGCGTTCGCTTTGCGGTAGGAGGTTTATGAAAAACTGCTCTACTATTGATGCGTGCTAGACTATCTTGCTGCTGTCGCGAAGTTCATATATGTATGTAGGTGACTGGTGTCATCTTCCTTGAAATGTGTTTAAAACAGCACACTCCTAAACTCGAGGCTGCTGATGGTCGCTGGACCATGTCTAAATGTAGTTGAAGGCCCGAACAGCGCTCTATAGGAAAGGTTCGAACATGAAACTAACTAGAAGACCCGGTTAGCGAACTTTCTTTGCAGATGTGTATGCGTTGTGCCTTCGGACAAAACATACCGCTCGCCTTCAGGAGCTATGTCCAAATAATTGTTTGAGAGATGTGTTTAACAATGTATCAGGCACCTTCATAGCTGAAGGAGGTTTTAGTGTATGGACTTCACTCACGCAAACTCAATTCCCCTTAGATGTACGTACGAATCTGTTCGAGAAAACAACAGTACTGATAAGGTAGAGACAATAGTAAATAGCTTATTTATGACTAACGTATAACTGTGGACAGTGGTAATTGTAAAGTCTAGATAATAACATTTTAGGTGCAGTATTTACAAATTTTGTTAAAACTTGTAGCCACCGATGTGTTTCGAGAAATAGGCACTTTAACCCCCTTTCCCTGTTTACCCTTAAGTCTGGTAAGAAAAGAGCAGCCACCAGAAATCAATGGTCCACTTACGGATCTACAAATATGCAAAGGTTTTTGAATAGACTGCTTAAAGGTCCCGCAATACTCAAAACTTGCCATAGTGTTGTCATATTCTCCCTTGCGATCAACGACGTATGATTACAAATCACTTCACCAGTTCAGGTTTATCTATATGTTGATAACAATAAAGGAAAAAATCCACACACGAGCACTTGCATACTTCAATAAACCCTCTACAGCAGAGGTCGGTAACCTTTTGATTAAAAAGGGCACTTCGAAGGGCTTGTGATAAAGGGCACTTTACCCTAATTTTGCTAGAGGGGAAGTTGTAAGCTTAAAGTACATTCAATACATATTTATTTTAAATGAATTTATTAATACAAAATTCTACTGGTTCATCTTACGCACAATCATCTTTTAAAATCATTTCGTAAAAATATCTGGCACAGTGGTGGGTACTTAAAAAATGATTGGCGCGTGTTGCCGACCCCTGCTTCATCGGCTTCAAATTTTCAGCATCTAAGACCGAAGTATTATAAGTTTTAGTAGGACACGAGTACATATTCCCGTGAAATTATACTTAAATAATAGCGAATTAAGGCAGGTAGACTTTGTAAAACTTCTGGACATGGTGATTTTTGATAAAACGTTATCTCAGAAACCACATATCACTAATTTTAACACGTTCCGTGCCGCGTGGGTCGCATGCGCCCCACTCTGAACTTTCCTTTCAGACCGTTTGATATCTTCGCTTTTTCCTTTCTTTGACTTAAACTATGCAACTACGATGATAATTTATTAAAACAAAAATTTTTCCTTTGTTCTGTAGTTACATCTTAAACGTTATACCTTTTTTTTTTTAATAATACTGATTTTTGTAGTCTTATAAAAATTAGATCATCCCATAAGTTCGTGTCGAATTTTATAATTTAGATCGATATTTTCAACTAAACTTTATATTTGATATATGTACTTTTTTTGTGATAAGACTATTATGTCAACGCTATAGAATTTCCTTGGATTTTTATAAAAATATTTTTCGCTTTCAGCATGAACTTATGGGATGACCTAATATTATAAGGCGTATGTCACAAGCAAAACTGTTAGTCTCGACAAACGTGTTAAGAAGGAATGCAATAACCGTGTGAACATACTAAGAGCCTTAGCTACTAATAATTGGGGAGCTGACCAGTACGTACCGATCAAATCCTCAAAATCGATAATAAGATCAAAAATTTATAAAAAATATAAACTTTCCCGTATAAAATGAATAAATATAATATAAAATTGCGTCAATAGATCACCAGTGCTCTATTATCCGTTCATTTACAAGAAATAAGGATCACAAAATTCTTGATACTATCCATAAATACCGCACCAAGAATCGCGACGGGTGCTTTCAGAACCAGTTCCATTCTTAGCGTTGTACGTGAAGCTAATGAAGCATCTCGTTTAGAAGAAAATGCTTCACTATCTCACAAGCTATAAAGATGGCAACGACGACTAATAAACCTCTTTTTGCAAATACCTTTTTACATAAACATAGTATAAAATTCACTACAAGTAGGTCAAATCCTTTCTGCAACAAGGTAACAGGTTAGAATAGGAACTTGATACCAAATTAGCGACAGTCACATCAAGAACATTCTCAAGAATCCCTTCCTGGATAATGCACCCTATTGTAATCAATATTGAACGTGAAAAATTTAATATGAATCCATCTTCCTTAACCTTTTCATCCCTGAAAATTTTCTTCCACCTTCATTTTTAAATTTAAATATTGTTAGGGCTTGCCGGTTTTTGCACGTGTGTGCCGACTAATGGTCTAAGGCTACGAAGGACCAGTTTTTTGATTGAAACACTAAGTTTTTATTTTATGTTCTATTTCTACAACTAATTCAAGGTATAAATTCTACTGCGAAGTGAGAGGTGTTTCTCTTGCGAGTGGCCAAGTGATTCTGCTGGAGTCTCTGCGGTTTCCCTCGACGAAGACTCCTATTTTCCTAAAAACACCCTGATTGGTGATTTTTCCTTTTCTAAATCACCAATCAGTTTACTCCGGTGCATCGCAACCTCCCTCCATTTCGCCCTTAGCGCGTTATCTTAGGGTGGGGTAAACAACGACCGGAGAAAGTGTTCGGTGGATGGATGCGTGAGAATCTCCGCTTTTCTAGGCTTTGTTAAAGTCAAGTGGCCCATCGACGTTGGCAAAGTCGTGGGCCACTTTTGTATTTTCCGTTCGGAGACTCCAGGATTTATGGCAGGGTCTAGTCCTAGGGACTAAGTATCGCAGGCAATGCAATAAACATTTGTGGTGCTTTAAAAAAGCGATATTTGCCTGCGACGACGACCACTTGACTCGCTGCCATAAATCCGGCTACAGGATACGCCTTAACAAATATGAAAGGAGAATGTTTAAAAAAGGCCAATTTTGGCATACGGCCGAAACGAAAATTTTTTTTACAGCATAATTCTACGCATCCTAAGGAACAAAAAATGTGATTGTCATTTTTCCCGGAAATGATGGGAAAGTTATGAGAAATTCGGTTCAAAGTAAAAGTATGACCATACTTTGGTATAACTTATATTCCGTCTCGTTTTATTATTTACGTAGTATTATTTACAAAGATTGTTGTACATTAGTGTTTAATAAAAACCAAAAATAATGAAAAATAATTAATGATAAATTAATCGAAACAAGGAATTCTTTGATAATACAATGCTTATATTCTAAACAATCGAAGACCAATAATTATTTATTCTCGAAGTGATAAAAGTTATAATAAACTATCGTAAATATAATAAAATAATCGTCAAGACAGGGATACAATAAAAAAGTAAGACTCTAACAGAATTTGCATTTCTTAACTGTGTATCCGGTGATTTCATTTCTCCACTAATTTTTTTTCCGGATTTGTTTTACTCGCACGAGAGTTCTGTGAAGAATACGAAACTGCTTCGTGTTTGCAAAGCAACTGTTTATTCGAGTCGTAACTCTCAGAGAGTTGTGCGATGCTCTCAGACAGTCACTCTCAGATGCAGTGTCCACTCGCGAGAGATACTCTCGAGAGCAACTCGCGATAGTTTTACTCTCAAAAGGACAGGGTAATGGTTTGAATTTAAAAGTGGCGCGTCTTTTTACCGTGATCGGCGTGCGTCCGCCGAGCGGCGTTGGGAGCGGCGATCGCGCATGCGTCGAGCAAAAAAAAGTATGGCGTATTGTATTGTATTAAGACCATGTGCGTGGCGTTTGTTCTCTGATGTACATACGTACAGCGACCCGGGCTCGCGTTTCTTATGTTTGGCACGCAAGAAATATCACGAGTTCTAAGAAGGTAAGGCCTAGAATTTTTCCAAGAACAGTTGCGAGCGTATAGCGAGCAGAAGTCGGGCAGGACGGCTCGCCCTCAGTCAGTGTTTACCAGGCTGCCGAACGAGTGCCACGACGAACGACGAACGTCGCTTATACTGCGCGATTATAGTCTTGTAGGGAATACAAATAAAGCGGTTTCGATTGTGCGCGGATTTCCAATCAATTTACGTACTTAGCATATTCGTTCGTGTGAATTAAGTGCCGCTGCATACAAGAAGCTAGTGCACCGAATTCAAGTACACAACGAACAGCTCAGCTTGGGAGAAAAATCAAACGAAAAGCGTGTCTCTGCGAGCTACACAGCTGCAGTTTCACGGCATGCGTATGCGTGAATAATATGTATGTATATATACGCACACAATCGAATGATTGAGTTAATTGAAAATAAAGAAGAGCCTACGTATAGCTAATTAGATCAATTACTGCAACAATTTCGTTTTATCGTATCCTAAGTTTATTTTTCTTGTAATAAGATGTGTTATAGCTATGAAACAACAACAAATCAGGTTTTTTGCTGTTGTCTCCCCGAGACATATACATACATATTCTATCCTTTTCTAAAGTTATTATTCTAACGACAATATACGACGCGTAGTTCGACAGAACTCTGTATACATATACATATATGTTTAGACTGATATGTAAGATGATACTTTTTCCTCTGGCTTTCATAGTGGATGCACAGTTAAGAAATGCAAATTCTGTTAGAGTCTTACTTTTTTATTGCATCCCTTTCATGACGATTATTTTATTATATTTACGATAGGTTATTATAACTTTTATCACTTCGAGAATAAATAATTATTAGTCTCTGATTGCTTAGTATATAAGCATTGTGTCATCAAAGAATTCCTTGTTTCGATTAATTTGTCATTATTTGGGGTTTTTATTAAACACTAATGTACAACAATCTTTGTAAATAATACTCAATATGAGTTTCTAAGTGGTTAATTTACGAACAGACCATCATCCAAAGAAAACGAGACGGAATATAAGTTATACCTAAGTATGGTCATACTCTTACCTTGAACTGCATTTTTCATATCTTTCCCATCATTTCCGGGAAAAATGAAAATTACATTTTTGGTTCCTTAGGATGCGTAGAATTATGCTATAAAAAAATGTTTCGTTCCGGCCGTATGCCAAAATTGGCCTTCTTTTAACATCCTCTTTTAATTTTGTCATTTTTGAAGATTTTTAAACGAAGAAGATTTTGCGGCCTAAGGACTGAAATCTGCCGCAGCGAAAGGGTTAAAGATATTGTTAATGTACACGAATGAATCTGTTATAATTAATAGAATAGGCTGTTTCATAGCCACTGATTATACTACTAATGATATTATCTATAGTGATAAATATAAATTAGATAACACCTTAGAAGAGATTTTAAACAACCGCCGTAAATCTCTACAAATATAAAAATTCTTCGAGGACGCAACACCCTTCAGTGATTCGTAATTATTCCACAGACAATTTTTCTCTACAGTACTAGTCGTTAATAATCACATAAGTGTACTTAGTTGATGCAACATAAATTAGTACGTAGAAAAATAATTAAAACAAATAAAAAATACATATAGCGTATCTACAAAGAGGTAAATTTTATTCCGTGAAGATTAAATTTTATAGATTAAATACTTGTTTTAATTTAAAGCTTCATAGATGTGAATGTGTCTTTTCCCTGTTACCTATTCTGCTGAAATATACAATTTTCGAAACTCGATCCACCCATCAAATGCAATTTGTCGTCCGACCCTGAAACTAAGAACAAAACCGATAGGAGAGGACTTGGGAGGAAAAACCGATAACGACTTTTTTTTAGAATTCTCGCCGTAAATGGATTTTACGTTTCTAATTACAATTTACCGTTATAGATGTTACTGTGCAAGAAATAAAAGTTGTCAAACTCTTGAAGATATATACATCCAATTGATACGAAATTGTACACATCTTACACGATTTGTTTCATTTCAATTGGTTTACAAAAATTTTAATTCTGTGAGCTGAAATAGCAGTTCTAATTTTTCAAGATTTTTACTTCATCTTTAAAAGCTTTCGCTTCCTAGAAGCTAAAATACAGGGTGGGGCAAAAACTTTGTCCACTTGAAATATTTTCGTTCTACGATTCACGTAGGATTTTCATTCAATAAAATTCAGAAAATTGTGTCAGCCCTTGTGACAGTTTCTACATATTATCAGGAAAGCCTGACTTTCTTTGCTTGATACTACGGCACTGGCCTAGACTGGCCTGGGCCAATGCATGAAAATTGCCTGCTGTAGGCGCAGATTGTAATTCTTAACCCCCTAACGTATGATTTCTTTTCTGACTCTGCATATAAGCGTCAAATGTTTAATATCTTAATACTGTATCAGGTAACAAAAGCTAATTTGTTACAAATTAATTACATTTAGGAATCCTTGATCTTACAAATTAAAACGAAAGTTAAACGCGTATTCAAAACCTTAATCTAAAAAATAGCAGAGTCGTGTCCGTATCGTAAACCTGGCTCTAAACTTAAGTATCCTTAACAGAGTAAGTACTAACACAGTGGCACGCGACTCGCTGGCTCGGCAAAACGGTCGCCGGCCACCGGCCATGCAACGCCATGTAGCGACGTATCAAAGTGGCGCCTTTGTCGTAACATGGACGATTCACGTAGCTACCGCTAGGCCGCGTACGATTCTCGCTGCTAGTAGTGAGCAGTTGAGAATACCTTAATTAGGGTGCGGGCAATAGGGTTCAGTATTCGCAGGGGAGAGAGAAGAGAAGAGCAAATCTATCTGAAAACCTCGGTGTAGTTCGGTGTTGACCAGGCGCCAGGGAATTGAGCAATTCGTCTCTGGTATTGTATATCTTCACGACGATACGAGGTATATAGCTGGGTGTTGATCGGGCCGGCCATCGTTCAATACCGTTCCGTTTCGATCCGTAGAGTAGCGAAACGTGGCTAGTTGTTGACCGGACTTCGCTCTGTGGACCGTTGTGTACTGTACCACAGATTAGTGGAGCGGCCGGGTGTTGTTTTTGGGCTGGAGCTTACCTGTTTAGGGCTCGGAGTATCTGGGTACTGACCGGGGCTGTGTGTTAAATTCCTCAAACTACCGAATCCCGCCGAAAACTCTTTTGTGTTACCAAATCGCGTCCATCAAGCAGTAACCCTCGATCAGTGTTTGGGTGTTGTGCAAATAACGAGTAACGGATAAAATTTTATTCGTTGCTGGTTCAGGATTGTTCCTTTTTTGTTTATTCGTCATGATGTCAAACTGACGACCGTGCTATGAACCGATTTAGTTTTGCAATCTTTCGGTGCGACGCAGGCAACGCCTTAAGACAGTGCCGTTCAGTCATTGCCCGTACGGGCTTATCAGGCTTCCCCGGGCGTACACAGATCGGCGGGCAACAAGCCACGCCTTCTCGGGCAACGGTACGTTACTAGTATGTCTTAAGGGGATATTCTAGGGTGGCAAGGTCCAAAAAATCGATTTTTTTTTAGCATATATTGAAAGTGCAACATTTTAACAATATGCTTCTAAAATTTTATAGTGGTATTTGAGAAAATGACGAAGTTATAGCTTATTTAGTGTGACGCATCAAAGGCCAGCTCTTGCCCGCCTGAAGGCTTGCGGAACGGCACTGCCTTAAGGAATCGAAGTAATTAGAAGTTGACATCGGCGGCCCCGAATAAGGCTCGAATTTGCGAACTTCTGTTTCGGCTATCAGAAAAATAAATTCGGTACTATACATCGTTCAAAATGAGAGTAACCTCGCTCTCGGACCGATTCTCGTCCGTTCTGCGCATAGACAGAGAGCGTAGCAGTGGGTAAGACGGAGGGAAACGTAGGCGGTTAAGTGGGGGTTTGGACGTTCTAGCCCTGCCTTAGGCACCTCCCATGCGCGAAGCGAGGTTACTCTCATTTTGAACGTAGTATAGATAGTAGGGATAAAGTGGGGATAGCCAAAGTGATAGAAACCCGGCTAGCTAGCACGGCACTCTGAAATTTGTTATTCACGAATAACGAATAATTCAAAGAACAAATAGAAGTTAACGAATAAATCGAGTATATTTGTCAGCTTTTTATTTGTTGAAATAACTTTTGCCCAACACTGCCGATAACCGGTAAACCGAACGTCGCCGAGTGTCACCGACGCTCACCGAAGTCATCAAGATCAAAAAAGTACTTACATTTATCTTTGATACGTGAAGTGCGCGGCATCTTTCTATTTCAAACCTTCACCAGGCGCGCAATATTAATTTGGAGTGTGACGATAACGTACCTCAGTACGCAACACTTTTTGTTACAAAAATTTCAATTTTATTACTGTAACAGGTGTTTCTGTTATAAGTGTCCCACAAAATAAAAAGATATTCTTGTAAATGAAAATGATTGACAGATGTTTTTATTTTTCATAACATTTTACAGAGATGTTGTATTATCCTCTAATTTATAAAAGTTACACTCATAACAAAGTGGGCAGAAAAATATGTTTATCTGCTTTTACTGAAAGCAACATAAAAGCATTTTTCTTTTAATATTCGTTAGGATTGTGTTTCAATAAACTAATTCATGGTTAATTAAAAAATGTAATGTATACTTATACTTAGTTTTACACAGCTGATTCTTATATTTTTCAAATAAAAATAATATAATCAAATAAATTTTTACTCCA
>NW_017100181.1:490412-491560 GCF_001263275.1 Habropoda laboriosa | reverse complement strand
AGTATTTTTTTTTAAAATATTTAAAAGATATTATAAATAACACTTAAAATAATGACCCAACCACTGGGACAATTGGTTTACCGAGAATTTTATTCCGCAAAAAGCTGAGAACAGATTAATGGTTGCACACTTGCTGAAACCAATTATTGTTGCGGAAGTGTTCATCTAACTCCAGTAATCAGGAGCACGATTTTCCACATTACTCATTTACTCACACGCGATACGGACAACTGGTAAACGATATTTACAGAAGTTGAGTCATTTCTCACCGTTGGTGATATAAGTGAATTTAAAATTCTAAAATGCAGCCTTTATTTCCTCTTCTCTAAGCGTTACAGCCAGCCGCCAGCTCTGAACGTGCTTCCATACGGAGTTTAATTGTTTGCTGTAGTCTTTCGTTTTTTCTCCCCGTGTCCCTTTTCTTGTTCCTCCTGAATCGATTTTACACGAGCCGCATATATTAAGTGAAAAGGCATGAAAATTTTTTCTGCCGTGTACTTTGATGCAGAAAAATTTGCATTACATTTTCTGCATTTTTTCTAATTTTTCCAGATTATCGTCAACAGTCTCGATGAAATTTCCACATTTTGCTTACTTTGAATTGCAATTTTCTCGCAATATATTTTGTTCACTTTATAAATGAAAATGTAGAGACAGTACGAATTTTGATTAAATATTGTTAAGAAGCAAAGAAAAAGCTGTAAAATTTGGCAAATTAACCACTCGAAAAGGAAGATTCCGAAATGTAAATACTAAAAGATTCTGAACAAAATTAATTACATAAAAATAATAATAACAGTATATAATATTGCAGTTTCGATTTTGTTTAAATAATTTGTATTATTAAAGAATATGCAAAATGAAAACAATAGAAAAATTAACGCCGTATTCAATTATTCCTCGTTGCATTAACTTTTCCAACTCGAATGTTTTTCAATGTACGTCCGCACATTTTCATTATGCTACTTGAATTATATTTGTTGCAACAGTTAAGTGTGTTTTACTTCGAAGAACACGAAAAAAGCATTTTGTATTACCAACTTTTATACTTTACCAGCAAATAATTTTATTCTGCATAAAACCACCAAATATAAAAACCCAGATGTTTTACACAAATATAAGTATTACAAATTTTCCAAAGAATACTT
>NW_017100181.1:482607-490382 GCF_001263275.1 Habropoda laboriosa | reverse complement strand
GTTTAATTCTAATTTATTTTCACGAGCTGTTGTAAATTTCAAACGAAATACTGTAAGCCGCAATAAAATTTTATTTATTTAAATTTAAATTTCACGTTGAATGTGAAAAGAATTTGTATAAAATGTTCCTGCAATCAATTTAGAGTTTCGCGTTTCATATGATTGTAATATTTTCCGAATAACTGTATGTATATGGTTGGAATATTCTAGTAATTAAATTGTAACGGTATACTTGGAAGCAATATATTTCTCCAATTGCAATTAGCGTGGAGATAGAAAAATGAGGTAGAGTAAATATGAAATATTCAGATACGTGTAGAAGTAATATAAATATTAGCAGAAGGAGAACAATTAATAACGCTAAATGTTTACAAATGTGTTTCTAATATTTATTCAATTACTGCCGACTGCGCAGAACTGTTCTAAAATTCATACACTACCGGCCAAAAATTTGGAATCACCTGCCAATTTGCATCAATATTGAATCCGCCATTAATTCTTTATTGATTTGAAATTGATGTTGCGGAGATCAACAGCACTTCACCTCATTTCGATTGATTTGAATGATAACAAATTCGTTAAAAAGTTATTATAAATGCTAACCTTTTTTTTTTTTAAGAATTTTGGTGCAACTTGCAATGCATAGTGATTCCAAACATTTGGCCGGTAGTGTATGTATGTAGGTGCATGCATGTATGTGAATGCTTATTACTGAATTCAGAATATACATACAGTATCTCCTATTAATATTCGGTCGCTCTTTAGAACAGTATAACTTTTTAAAAATTGAACCTAACGACTTGAGTTTTTCAGCCTGTGTATAACTGACATGAATCTACAAAACGTATATTTTAAGTTTTCATTACGGGCTCAGATGAAAAAGTTGTTAAATGTGACCTTTACAATTTTCTACGCAATTTCCACAAATTGCAATTTTTTCCAAATTTTTTGTACACGTCATCTATAATAGTATACTAATCCTTCTAACTTCTCAAAAAAAACTCAAGTCGTTAGGTCCAATTGTATAAAAGTTACACTGTGCTAAAGAGTGCCCGAGTATCAGTGGGAGTGACTGTGTGTACCAGAATATGCGTGATAAGGTAGAGTCAAATGACATGTTCAAAGAATAATAATATCCAGCAACATTCAACGAAATTTATAGTAACTGCTCCATTTGACTAACAACAAAAATTAATTAATACATCATCGCTCTACACATGCAGTGTTACAAATTTAAATGTACAACTGTGAGATATTAATAAAAAAATCATGTGAGTTTGTAATTCATACCGATCAGAAAATAAATACGATTAAGCGTACACACAAAGAACGTACAGCTACATTGTAATAATTCTAGAAACTCTTTCGTTTGGACGTATATGTTACACAGTTAATTACCCGCTATTTTAAGTTCAACGTTGATACTATTTTCTAGTATATTAAATCTACTATATAACGACGACCGACCGCCGGTGAGGTTTATTAAGATTTTTAGTGGGATGAAAATGATCTCTCATGCGCGAAGCTTTTTAATTAATTTCATCCGTCTCACTGATTTCAGTTTACCACATCGCAGTGAACGCCACGTTGAGTTGACGCGTAAACACGTACAGTTCGGCAAAGCGAAGATGAAGCTTGAGGCGGGGCTTAAGGTGTAGAAGTGGGAGGTGCAGGAGAAAGTGTGTCCTCTCGCTGTTAATCGACCAATAGCGATAGAGTAAGACTGTCGCACTCAGTCTCAGGTCTTCGATGAGGGTGAACCAATCACGATAGGATTGCGCTTACTCTTTTATGATAGACAGCTTCGCGCGAGCAATCGGCAACAGATGAACAGTCGATGGTAGATCGGAGTGATCGGAGTCTTTGTGGAGATAGTGCCAGTGGATTAGTGAGGTTTCCGATGAAAATATGGTCAAAGACAATATAAATTGGAGTAGCCTTAAGAATAATCACTTTTAGAAGCACCATTGCAAATTTGGCGTATTTAATTTGGTGACTGGTAGAACTATTCTAATTTATGTCATGTATGGATTCCTTTGAAATTTTTGATATTGGACGATTCATTGCATCGCAGACGGTATCTCTGTCAAGTGCCGAGTATTAACCGTCGTTGCTTGCAAAGACTTGAAATGGGTATGATTTTGATACCGAAATCGTTAAAATACCCAAACCGAAATAAATACCGGTAAATATAGGTAAATATACCGGTATTTTCGTATTTCGGTTTCTATAAAGGTTTTTGAGATACAACCGAATATAAATTTCGATGGGAGTGCCTGGTTGCTTGACGCACTACGTCCATCTCTCTTACTCTCATTTTGTCTATTCCCTTTCCTTATCGATGGTAGTCCTCGATTGTTTTCTGAAACCAGAAAATCGATAGCACGGTACATAGGTAATACGACATAGGTCGGCGACAGAGAACGTGTTAACTGCCGAGTCTTCCTCACGTTCTGTGATTGCTACGCAACACTTTTCAAACAATAATCGATGCAATCTTTCAAGTTTTCTACTTCTTCATTATCGACAGCTGATTAAAAAACATTTGTCTAAACCACTTACCAACACACCGCAACTTCCCTTTAATGGGAGGTTCCGGTCTAGATCTCTGAAAAAATCAAAAATTTTTTTCCACATTTTTCACTTAGTCGTAGACTGCTACGGAATGCGATACTGACGCTTGAAATATTTGTATATAACCAAAAATTAAATAATTTTTAAAATTTCAAAGGATATATAATAAATGCTCCCAAACCACATATCGGTATCATCTTTAGTTTCTTCTAAAAAAAATCCCAAAAATGATCATTTTTTAGCTTTCTAAACCGGAACCTCCCCTTAAGCGGTAACAGTGTAGAATCGAAGAGTAGTGGGGATAACGTGTCCGCCTACTTTCTGCTCAGTTGGTCAGACAATGATCTTAGCAATTTCGTAGTGGCTGTTTAGGTTTGCTTCACATTCAGTAAATGTCCTAATGCTTATGAACGGGAGTGTACGTACATTTATCATTCTAAACGTGAAATTGCCTTAATTAGTTCGCAAAGCGGTGATAAAATGTAGACATACGTTCAAAAAATCAATTTTGCACAGTATTCTGAAAAGATTCGTGTATTATAATTTCATGATGAAACGTTTGCTGGAATTTTTTTGTTATTAAACACGAACGAGAAACTGTTTCTATTTGCAAAAATTTATACCCCTCGGTAGCTGTGCAAACAAAAGCGGCGCAAATATTAGAATATTAATTTAACAAAACATTGTGCTTTGTTTACAGGTTTCCTGTAATTTTCATGTGAATGCGCTATGTCGAAAGGAAAACAAGTTTATAGCAGTTTCTGCCTTTTGTATTTTACAGAGATATAAAGAACTTCGATAATTGCTAAATGAACATTCGATGTACATACAAATTAATTCCATACACCAGATATCGTTTTATTTGATCTCGTGTCCAGAAACGTTTTGTTTTTACGCTTATTTCTGTGTTTTCTTGAACAGGAATATAATACAACTTTTTCACTACTTCGGCAC
Source organism: Habropoda laboriosa (assembly GCF_001263275.1). Lineage (NCBI taxonomy): Eukaryota > Metazoa > Arthropoda > Insecta > Hymenoptera > Apidae > Habropoda > Habropoda laboriosa. The sequence continues at coordinate 486,854 of NW_017100181.1, read as the reverse complement.
GTTTACATATTTGCTCAGAGGAGAGTTCTGTTTTTTTAACTCCATTGTTTTCACGAAACACAACCCAACGGAAATACTTTGAAAAAATTTCAGCTAGCATTAATATTTAGCATATAATATTAATATTATACTCATAATATTATACTCAACAGTATTTTCCGAATTTACTTTAATTTATTTCTAGTGATGAATACTATTTTACAGTTCATATAACTTTGACTATATTCCATATTTTCTATTGTAATATAAAAATTTGAACGAAACTTTCAGAAATGCAGGAAAAATCGCTAGCCATTTGATCTACTACGTCGAAAGAGGCAAAGTTGAAGTAGAAAATTCTACGTTAGAGAATGAAGCAGCAGAATCCAACCACTGAAATGTTTTGCGTGCAACAGTCCGTGGATAAGATGGAAGAACGTACTGCAGATGCTGTACAAAGCTTCTATATACAGCCTTACCCAAAAGTATATTACATACCTCATAAAATATGAATTATTTAAAAATATCTTTTTATTAGGGGGAAATTAAACTATTGAAATATGAAAACAATCAGTTTTTATTAATTTGTAAAGTGCACAACGCGGACATCTGATAATTGCAGCAATTTCTTTCTGACCTCCACCCTGCTTTTTAAAAAGAAAACAATTAACTTGCGTTGATTGCCGCTCGGTTCCGTTCTTTTTGGCATATTTCAAGAAAAATTTTCTAGCTTTCAAAATATTAACAGCGAAACTAAAGACAGGTTAACGTGTGTTAGCAGCGAGTACTAACAGCAGACTGTGACTTTTAAAAAGAAACATAAAATGTAGACTATAGATCGCTCAGTTGTTTTATGGTCCACTATTGTTTCAAAATCCCTTTGAACTGGTCCATAAAAGATGATAAACAATAGAAAGTTTTCATAAATATAGTTTTCACAATAAGTTGTAATAAAGGGGCCAAAACTGAACGTATGTATTAATAAGTCAGAAGCATTAAACTCTTCATATTCAGAATGTGTAGCAATAGGTTGACTTTACACGTAAATTCTTTTATATGATTTATTATTTAATATACGCCACTACACAAATGCAGAATAATCCCACATAATTTTATGTTATTAACCAACATTTAAACCTGGTGCAGATTTTTCGAACTTCTCACGCGCTTCTGCAGTATGTACACCGAGTTGCATTAGGCGAGGAAGCACAGACAGGCGTGTGTACAAATGTGTAACACACAATTGATTAAAAAGCTTTCTACATATGCACGTTACTTTAATAATAATAAAGGAGAGGAGAATGTCGTGTAAGATATTTCATATGGGATAAATTTAAACAGTTTCAGTTCGATTACGACTTTAATTCATCTCAATATACTGTTTATAAGATTTCTACGTTATTCCTCAATATTTTTCAATTTCTTCAATGGTTCTTTTATGCAAACCCTATGCAACGAAATGGGATTTGTTTCGAAGGTCAATAAAACACTTCAGTCCTCTGATTTACAGCCACTGTTAGGTACTTATTGCTTTCGGATCACTACCCCGCTAAAAAGTAACTTGTGACACAGTTTTATCTTATTTTATTAACCTCTCTTGAAGACTATTTTAAAAAGTCAATTCTTGTCCATGCATTGTCAATTGTCAAAAAATAGCACGCCTGCATAATAAACAGCCGTGTGCGTATATTGCTACGCCTCCAACGACAAATTAATGGTGGGGGAGAGATTTTCGAGAGGAAAATGAAAGAGAGAAAAGACACTCGCTTGGACTATTTGATTACAAGAAGTCTAAACGTTCTAGAGGTTGGGTTGAATGCGACTCGTGCTTGTCGAAATTTGTTCTGTCGCTGAGAGCTCCAAATGGAACATTTTTCTAAACTCTGTGTGGGTGGAGGTATCTTCTCTTTGGCTAAAACAAGGCCGCTCAGGCAGACGTTTCACGAACAAGAACGCTCGCCGTTGTTGACGGGCACTGCCACGAGCAAAGCTAAGAGCAAGTGACGTCGACAGTCGTGAATAGAGTTGGGAGGAACGGTAGTGGCGAGAGTGTAGACTCGTAGGAAGAAGTGTGTTAGTATAGTTGGTGGAAGCGATACAGCGAAGTCGTTAATGAAAGCATTAAACGGCAACACTGATTGACGTAGCCACGCCCAGGGCCGTGGGTCATTTGTGAATTGATGTTTAAAATCTCTGCTTAGAATTTTTCATTTAACCTAATCAGTCTTAAGCCTCCGCCTCCTCCTCGTCGATAGTAATTTTTGTATTGGTGAAAATTAACTTGCAGCTGTCGACGAAATTTTTTAAATCTTCTGCAATGGAAAAAGCATTTCCGAGTTGACGTAGAACGGCCCTGAGAGAGACTCCTTATCTCTCTTGAATTGCTATTTTGGCACTCGGATTACGCGTAAGTACCTCGACGCTTGACGGATTTTACGACCTTACTGTATCGGTTCCATCGGCTGTACGTTCGTGAGGCGTTTCGTACCATCGGTTACTTTTCTCGGCACGTAAAATCGGTCAGGAGTCAAAGTAAACATACTTCGAGTATCAAATTTAGCTTCGTCGTTCAAGTGAGTTTTATAAAACGTTAGGAACTAGTCAGACACAAGGAAAAACTTTAAGTATTCCAAATAGAAATTAACATTTATAGATTCTTGGAAATAACGTAAGTACCGTCAGTCAGAAGTCGTTACTCTTTTATTCTGAAGAAACCCAATGTCGTGTACTCGCGTCGGTTTGCGTTGTGTTGCAGACTTAGATCACGAGAGAAAATATTCGGATACCTTTTAACGTGGCCTGAAGCGGTCACGGAGCACTTTATCTAAAAAATGATTGAACGCACAATTTATTATAATATTTATTGGAATAAATGTTACACTTTTTCCGGAACATTTTTTAAAATTAATAAGTAGGTATACTTCAACGATATTCTGATTACCCAAATACATATTGCTATTGAAATGGAATTTCATCAAATGGAACATTAATTTCATTAAACCGGTTCATCTGTTGAATTTATGTTACTTTGAAGAGATCAGTTTTTAAGTTTAATCAATCATTAGAACGAATAAATAATACATCTCATTTATGACGTTTGTTATAAATATCAGAATTGTAATGTGGTATATTCTGAAATAAAGAAGAATTAATTAAGTACAGGAGGTGTCCACAAAATTAACATTGACACATAAGCTTTAAATATGAAATGTCTAGCTAACATGTATTTAAAGCGCCAGACGTCATTCAGCCGATTTACTAAAAGTCTCTGATGTGGCTCATAAAGCGGTGTACCTGTTGAGTGGTCTCCGGTGGCTTGTTAGGTACACGTTACCCGAATGTACGTTTGCGGCTTCTAACAGAAAGGAACGCGATTAATTTCGGTTTGACTTGCGAAGCAAAATTCTCAGTGCGATGAATCTTGCACCATTCACGGAAGTCCGCCAACTTTTGCGGTTTCTGATACTCGATTCCACTACGAGAAAATGAACGGACGCCTGTGTATGTAGCCAAGAGGATGATACGTTTCGCAGTTTAACTCTTTCATGGTGCCTCTACTCGATCCAATATTACCAACAAAGATTGTAGTATCGATGTACTTGAAATTATTGTAATATTTCTGAAATATTACTCGGAAAAATATATAAAATTACGTAAAAATATATTTTAAAGTATATATAAAAAAAATACATAAAATTATGTGCAATCTTGAGAATTCTTAATTCGCTTAATATTATTGTAAGCAATTTATGCACGTGGCATCCGGATTTATTGAAACATTTAATTTGGATTTAAATGTAAATTAAGAATTGAAATTCAGTATTGGTATTACGTCGATACAGCCTTGGGATTAATATTTACTAGGTCGTGTTTGCATCATGCTCAATTTTAAGCAACAAATATCTGACACATTTGAAATATTAGAATGCGTTTGAACACGGACGGTAAAGTACAATACCGAGATTTGTTTCTTAATACCGAAAATAACAAGACGAAAAATGACAGAAAAATTATTTGTATACTAGTTAGTTATCGTCAGTAGATAAAATTATATTTTGCGATGATTTTGAAGAATTTCGTAAAGAATACTTAATTAAAAAGTCAATTTCAAACGAAACCAAATTATATTCGAAATTATTTAAATGCCAACTGGTCTCTTCTTTTTAAACCATCTTTCACAGAATTATCAAATTATTATGGACCACGTGACATTACAATTTTTTGTATATAATTAGTTATTATGTAAATAACGTATTGACTTCTCGGTT
>NW_017100181.1:474783-482536 GCF_001263275.1 Habropoda laboriosa | reverse complement strand
AATTTTGGAAAAAACTGCAATTAGTCGGAATCGCGAAGAAAATAGCGAAGGTCGCGTACGCTTAGCGCGCGGGTGAATCTCTGTTCGCTCGTCCCTGAGCGCGGGCTCTACGCGCGCTCTAATTGGCCAGTGTTTTTCGTTAATAATTCAAAAACGAAGCTTCAAGCAACATTTTGGTCAAGGAAAAAGTTGTTCAGAGCCACCCCAGCAACCCCTCATTAACGGGTGTTACACTCTTTACGGGACTATAGGTGTTGAGCTTCGCGTTACGATTCTCGCGAACACTCTGACTTAGTTTTAAATTAATAACTCTAAGCCTGGTTGAGACGATTAATGTTAGTCGTTATGGTACGATACGATATATGATTTGTCTCGACCGTCGTTATGATATGATACTATATGTACGATTTGTTTCGATATTGTCCCTTTCCTTTCTTTTCGATTCTTTTGATTGATTTTCGATTTTCAATTGATTAATTTTTTGTGCTCCGCGCAAACCTATCCTTAAATAGTACGTGCGGAGGGCAGTGACGGGGGATGAGACACGCGGATTGGTCGGTATACTGAATTTTTGGCACCCCTAGGTACCGAGGGCACCTTCGAATGACGTCAGGGAAATTCCGCGTGTCTGGACCGTAGCAGGTAATAACCTTATGAAGCGCCTTGACCCTACTAAACATGCGAAAACTAAATTCAAAGGCGAAAAATGTTAATCCGTGAACAAAGGACGAAGGTGCTCGTCGAAGACATTATGGAAGGTAACCGATGGTCGATGGCTTCATTAACTCATTATTGCTACGGGCCAGTTCAGAGGTTCATAGAAGATTGACGCTATTTACAACAGTTAAACTCTGAACTGGTTTATGGCGTGTCGTTTTAGGAGAGAAAATTAAATGCTATATTGAAAGGGAACACCGAATAATGGGGTTTCGATTGTATGTGAGATCGGCCTCAACAATAGGCGTGTTTCCTGTACCAAACGTAATCTGAGCCGCCTAACTTTATCGCTGTTGAGTCAAAATCACCCTGCATTCGTCGTACGAGGGTTAAGAACATTAACACTGGACCGCAAATTTCTTGTCAGGTCCATGAGCACTTGTTTCTTTTGACTTGTTTCTGTTGACTTTTACAACCACGCTATATCGTGGCTCAAACTATCTTTTCTGTAGTTCCAAGTGTAGAGTAGTGCCTAGTTAGAATGCAGTCACACTGTTTCGGTATAACTTCAACTTAACTTCGTGGCAGGTATCTTTTAGAGTTTCAAACAATATTTGTGCAATTTTGTGGACATTCGCTGTACGGGTGTGTGTGCGTTTAGTGAACACTCGTAGTACATGCTGTGTGAGCTTTTGCTAAATAGTCATACGCAGGCAGAGCAGAACAGTTGTGATGTGAGCGCGTGTGCGTGGTATCTGTGAGAAGGTTGTTTAACTGAAAAGGTATTCACTCACTCTACTCGAAAATCTCATTGGGCGGGTTTCGGCATCCTTTGCGCCGGTTTAATGTCGTTTTACAAAAAGTTTTACCAAAGCACCAATATTGCAACTTTTCTTGCGGCCTGAAAAAGAAATCGCGAAATCGGCCGTCTAAACCCGAATACCTCTTTGAGCAAGCGTGATAAGCAAATGTTCACATCAGAAATTAGGAAAGTAAGAACAGACAGATAGTAGAGTAATTACAGCGAAGAAGTGATTACTGAAGGCAGCTTCGCGAGAATGTACGGTGGTGAACAAAAACCACTATTGAAGCCACAAAATAAGGAAAAAAGAACTTAAATAGCCTGGGAAACATTTAAGTTTCTACTAGAACTACTTCAGGTTGGGAAACGGTTCTTTGGGCAGGCGAGTTTAAATTTGAAGTGCTGGAAACGAACGTCGTAAATCAAGCGAAAGGATTCCTACGAACTGTATTTTTGATGGATCCTTTGGAACAAACCGTTTGAAGAGTTTAATAAAAACGTAAAGTGTATGGGGGGAAGAATTTGAACATTTTAAAAGAGTATGTTATTTCTTCGGAATGAAAAGTTAGTAAGAACGGTAGGAGTACAATTATAAACTAAAAATAAAGCAACAAGTCCCAGAATCGCCCGATATGAATCTAAATGCGAAATTGCGAAAAGATCTATACATACACTACCGGCCAAAAGTTTGGAATCACTTAGCATTGCAATTTACACAAAAATTTCCTGAAAAAAGTCAGCGACTTTGAGAATTTTTTATCGTTCGAATCAATTGATATGAGATAAATTGATAAATGTAGAATTGAGATAAACTTCAAATCTATAAAAAATTAGCAGCAGATTTAATATTGATGAAAAGTGGGAGGTGATTCTAAACTTTTGGCCGGTAGTGTACATATATTACAATAATGTTGGCTCCCACACGATTCGTGAAGCCGATTTTATAGCGAATAAAGTCTTTATTTGCAAACAGATTTTTGATAACAATAAGTTTCGTTGCCGAAACAAAAAGTGGTTTCGTAATTAACGTTAATTGAACTGCATTTCTGTAAAGTTTCAAATTTTTTTGAATTTTCAGGTTACCAAACTTCCCTTGTTAGTAGGACGCTTTGATAGTTTTGTGCGAATTGTTTGTAAGTCTTATGTGAACTGACTCTTTTCCCTGGGGGAGTCTTACAGAAAGCTCTTTCGACAGCATTATCGACGAAGTATAGGTATCTCGTGAAGGAACTCGTTTTCTTTTATTGCCTGTTTTTCGTGTTTCTTTGATTGGTCAAGAGTGCCCAAATAACTTCGCTATTGGTAAATTCTATGTGTCCTAAAGTCTAGTCGTGTCAAAGTTTAGGAGGTATTCAGTTATCTGATTTAAAGTAAAATGAAATTTTAAACGAATCAATTTGAAATCGGTGTTAGTTTGGTCTGGCGTGACAGTGAACGTGTTAATAAGTAAATGTCGTTCAAATTATGTCGTGTTTGATGTCATTTTCATCGGAAAAATCTCATCAATATGTTAAGAAAAATTTCGGGATAAAAAAACGTAAAATTAAAAAAGTTGGTATTTAAATCGCTTGGTTGCCTCGACTCACGTTTCATCCTTATCTTTTATTCGCTGTCCTTGTCTACGTTCGACAAACTACAAAGGCGGGCGCGAGGCTCGAAAACGTAGTCCCTGACTCTACAATTGTCAGGTTTAGCTTCCTTGCGGACTGACACTTGTGGAGACTTTACTGTATTAAGACACTTATTGAATGTAAATTAAATCTAAACGGTCGAAATGGTGGAAACCAAGGTATTTAAAGAAAGATGAAATTTGTGTCGGAAATAATTAATGTGGTCAAATTACGTTGTCTACCTTGTATAACATTCGACAGCTTTCGTTTTGTTATATCAGAATTGTAGAATTTTTCATTTCACATTAGTAACAATAAAGCGTTAGTTAAAGAACAATGGACTCTGAAGTGAATAAAAACGAGCATCTCTGACATGTGTTGCTCTATGAGTTTAATTGTAATTTCAATGTTGCTACGGTCGCCTAAAGTATTTGTGCTGTATATGATAAAGGTTGTGTTGCCACGAAAATAGCACAAAAATGGTTTTCACGTTTTAAAGAGGGCAATTTTGAATCAAGTGGCTTTAACGAAGAGAATTTCGAAATTTGTCTTCGCGAAGACCCGCGGCAATAAACGTTCGAATTGGCTGAAAAGATGGATATCTCACCTCGAACAGTGTTTGAGTAATAGGAAAGATGCAAAAGCTTCGCCGTCTAGATGCAGCAATCAGTCGAAAATGTTCAAATCGGCGACATGAGGCGCTCCTTCACCAGAGCAATGCTCGACTTCACATCGCAAATTTGACGAAAATGGTCATTCAGGATCTTAGATGGAAGATTCTTCGGCATCCTCCCTACCCGCTGAATCGTGCTCCAAAAAGTATAAAATTTCCACATTCATAAGAAACCGCAGAAACTTATCGGGCAACCTAATATATCTCCTGCAGTGGAGCGTTCCCTCGAAAAATTCAACATTCGAGCTACATTGCGGAAAGTATAGTTCGACTTATATCCTTCTTCGTTCACCTTGGCATGCGCTGGATTCGTTATCAAATAACGAGTAAAACGTTAAAATTTTTTAAGGAGTTGAAGAATTAGGCGTGTGCCTAGTGTTGCTCTGTCTTTAACCCTTTGACAGTCTAAGAAAGTTATGAATTAAAATTTTTAATAGTAAAAAATCCTTTTAATAGTTACGCCGTGTGTGATCATTTGTAAAACACAGGATACATAACCCTACGTCATAGTTATAACAATAATATCTCGTCCCTTTCTAACTTTCTTCCTAAGAGTCCCTCTTGAGTTAAACACTTAGATATTTGTCGCTCTGTCCGAGTCTTTCACGGGATAAACTGACGAAGGCTTAAGTGGGTGGGGAATTGTACATATAGTTGGGGCCACGATATAGCGAGGTCGTAAATTAAACTCTCAAAAATCGGCATCGATTGATGTTGCGGTACTCAAGGCCGTGTGTTGCAGTCTGTTTGAGGGTTCCAACAATAAACGAATGGTAGCATATGATTTGGTACTTCAAGTAGAAAATGGTATTTCATTTACAAATGGAAAATATGTTAATATTAAAGCTACACAATCCTTTTGCATTTTCTATCTGTATATAACACGAGCAGGTAAATGAAGATGTTAAAGACCTCAATAAGACCTTTACTTGTAACCGTACTTCCAAAAGCGGCTTTTCCCAGAAGAAAAAAACCCTAAATTGTCCTAGCTGAACTCAATTTTCAGTAAATATATTAGAATCAGTTTGACTTTCGCTGGATACAAGAATTCTTTGTACGGTCCTGACCATGGTTTCAAGTACTTATCTGCTCGTATTTCTGTCAATTTCGGGGTCCCGGCAGCTAAAACATGTTTACTTTGACGCCTAACCGATTTTACGACCTCGCTATATCGTGGCCCCGACTATACATATTTTGACTTTTATACAGTACTGTGCAAAAGTCTTGGACCACCTACGTTATATTACAAATTTTCGTTTTTACCGTTAAAGAGCGTACACAAATTTAAGTTGAGCATATATATTCTATTATACTAATATTATTTTACAATTTACTATTAAAAATTATATAAAAATGTTATAAATTTGATGAAAACTTTAATATTTTGTGTGGCCTCCTTTTGCCTTAATGGTAGCGTTCACTCTTCTGGTACAGCTTTCGTAAAATTTTTTTATGACTTGAATTGGAATTTTTTACCATTCTGTTCGTAATATCTCAAACAGTTCACCTGCATTTTTTGGTTCACTTCTTCTTCGTGCTCTGTCCAAATAATCTCAAACATGTTCTATGATGTACCCTACCGGCCAAATGTTTAGAATCACTGTTCATTGTAAGTTACAGAAAAATTTCTAAAAAAAAGTTAGCAATTTTAAGAATTTTTTAAGGAACTTTTTGTCATTCAAATCAATCGAAATGAGGTCAAGTGCTATTGGTTTCCTCAACATAAATTTCAGGTTTGTAAAGAATTAGTAGAAGATTCAATATTGATAATATAAAAAGTATAAAAATCAATTTTCCTCTCATGTTCCCTCTGACAATTATTGAAAATTTTTGAGCTACAATACAACAAATTTTCTTGGACTCAAGAGGAAGTGGGCCTTAGGGGTGGTTGGGGTGGGAACTCCCACAATACTTTTTCTAGTGTGTCGAAGAATATTCATGCCAAATTTGGTGTGGATACGTAAACGGTATAGAAGCCTTTACCTAACAAATATACATATATATTTTATTTATTAAGTAAATATGTAAAGCTAGTATCTCACAAATACGTGGGTTCTACTTCTTGAAAATTGAAACGATGTAAAAATAAATCTAATCTTATTTCTTTAAAATAATCATATTGCACATTTCTTTATCTTGCATAAATTAATAGAAGTATGCGATAAGAATCTTAAAACACTTCTTGCAATTAGTTTCAAGTGATGAATTCGACATTTTCATAAATTAAAAAGATACGTAAATGTTTTACTGCGACAGAAAATGCAACAAAATTTAACAGCTTTTGCAAATTTTTTAATTACTACATCTATTACACAGCATTTTTACAATTACATGTAGAATTGGAGCAGCTTCATGCCACTCCGGTTCTTTTAGCGTTTTCATGGATGCCACTTAATACTAAAAGCCACGAAATTACGCTGAATAGCCATGAGTAACACTCATAAAGAAAAGAAGAAAGAGTAAGCCTTGCCACTTTACTTAACCCAGGAGTTATATACCTGAATTCTGTCCTCATTTACTATATAATGCCAGTCCACAGAAACTTTCATTATATTATCGTCGACTATTTATCTTAAAAATCTATAAAATCACAACTTTTTCGAATACACAATTTTAACAAAATTGATATATTCGAATATGCTGCATATTGTCAAAATTTGTATCATCTCACGATGTTCATTTATTGAAAAGTGTAAATATTAGCTAGCAGAACAAAATCGTACAGTTACAATTTTTTTTAAAATATAATTTTATTCAACGAAATAGTCATCGTTCAATTCGACAACTGTTCCTTGTATATTCCATCGGTACAGAAACTTGGACTTTCATTTTCCAAAACAAAGTGAACATCATTTTCAAAAAATAAATTGACACTTGAAATGAATAATGCTCATCGCCGCTTTTATGCCGTTTATTAGCTAAATCGCTTGTTACAGAGAATAACAGGTGGTAGTAACGAGGAAACAAGACAATTTTTTCGCCAAAAGACTCTTCCTCGCAAATTCTAACAAAAAGTCTTACTGCAGCTGCTAATGTATTTTCCAAAAATTAAATTCTTGACGTAGAAAAACAGAAATTTTTATATCTTTAATTGCCATATTTAATATCACCTTGTATAATGTAATGTAACGTCGGAACAAATGTTGCAGATCGTTTGTTCAATTCTGACACGTCATCTAGAATCGATGGATGATGTAGCGACTGTGTGATCGCCTGAACTTTTTGTTTCTACTTCTCAATTTGTTCTCTCGGTCTCGCTGACTCTTTGACCCGTTCAGCCCTCGCATTTCCCCTTCCAAATGTTGCATTTGGGTCCTTTGACGGGGGCGAGTTTTGCGTGGGAGGCCAAGACTCGCACTCAAGTTCGGGCCTTGGTCAACGCCCAACGCCAACCAGTCACCCTCAAGGAGGGGGTGTTTTGCGTGAAGTATGCGTCACCTGGGTTTATGGGAAAAACCCAGGGTAACGGTACCGCTCGCTCGCGAGCACGTGCCTCGGCTCGCGCGGGTTCATGACACGTCAGTTGCTATTGAGATGCACGAAGAAACTCCAAATTCTCCGCTTTTATGAGAGGTTTGGAACCCACCTGACAATAAGGAATAATTAACGAACGAAAACATTAAACACGTATTCAAACCTTAATCTCAAAAATAGCAGAGAGTCGCATCCGTATCGTAAACCTGCTCTAACTTAAGTATCCTTAACATAGTTGTTTAGTGAATTTACCAAAATAACTCCAAGAACTATTTTCGGTGTCTAATAAAACGACTAATGACAACATAAAATCACACTTTTTAGCAATACAGTAAATTCTCTACAAGAGTCAGTAAGTTTGGATTCTACAAGTGACAGTATAGATGGTCCTACGCCTAGGTCTGCGTCATTGATGCGCCCATGTTATCTCGCTCGCAGTCAGTCAAGCGTGTAACGCTACACCAGTTGGTTTCCTTTATGAGATTTTACGGCCGACAAATCATAATAGAAAAATATAATTTCTTTAATTTTACTTTT
>NW_017100181.1:465538-469497 GCF_001263275.1 Habropoda laboriosa | reverse complement strand
TGTCGTGAAATGAATTATATTACACATTTTCTCTATTCACACTGAATTTAAAGATTATAACGATTAAAAATCAAGTTGACCTGTGTTCATTTATCAAGAATAATCATAATAAAGCTGAAATTATTGTGTTAAATAATTTTTTTAATACGAATTAGGAATTTATTCAACGTTTGCTTGTTACAATACCATGAAAGTAAATTAGATTATACGTTTTCTATATTTACAGTAAATTTATCGTTCTATTTACATGTCATAACAATTATAACTACATGTTATGCTGCGTCCGTTCGTTTTTTCTGTACAGTTGAACCTAATTTACTTAAATTTACGTTGCGAGACAGTATAATATTTACAATTCTGCCTGAATTTTTGAAATTCAGAAAAACACAGGTAAACTTCCATTGCATTTAAACGATATTCTCCACCAAACTGGACAAAGTACAGTAACCCTTGTACTGTCACTTGTGGTATCGACCCTACATTTCTTTCTTTTTTTTACGTGGAGGTAGGTCGACTCTATGTGATAAACAATTGGCAACCAAACGGTGGCTCTCCCTCTACATTCGATAATGTGTACAGGTATTTAATGTAATTTTTTAGCAATTTGTTTTTGTAATTCATCCAAAGCGATATATTGTGAAATTAAATTAATCACTCAGTAAGTATTAACATTAGATTGTGTCTTCGGTATGGCCATGGTGGTCATCAGTGACTGGAATGCCTTAAATGTTTAGAATAATTCAAATAAAATAAATGTTGTCAACTAAAAATATTGAACGTCATAGGTAGCTAGACATTATTTTCAATTGAAAAAAAAAATTATAAAGCATAATACACATAATCCTATGCTTAAAATGTATTTTCTTGTGGCCGCCTGACAGCAACCTGTAAATCTGGCGCGACAGTGAACGTGTTAATAAGTAAATGTTGTTCAAATTATGTCGTGTTTTATGTCATTTTCATCAGAAAAATCTCATCAATATGTTAAGAAAAATTTCGGGATAAAAAAACGTAAAATTAAAAAAGTTGATATTTAAATCGCTTGGTTGCCTTGTCTCTCGTTTCATGCTTATCTTTTTTTCACTGTCCTTGACTACGTTCGGCAAACTACAAAAGCGGGCGCGAGGCTCGAAAACGTAGTCCCTGACTCTATGAGTGTCAGCTTTAGCTTCCTTGCGGTCTGACACTTGTGGAGAATATACTGTATCCTGTATCGTTAATTGTAGCAAAGATCTTGTTGGAAATAAGCCTTTATGTATAATCGGTTTCGATGGGAGCTGCGCGCGTCGATGGGGTTCTGCCGATTTCCGGGGTCGGTGTTCATGTCCGATCATTCTTTTCCGGCTCTTCCCGGTGGAAGCAAGAACGTGTATAGAAAGGCAGCAGTGTCGGCATTATATCTCTAATAATATTAAGGTTTTCTGTGTTTATGTAAAAGCGTCTCTATTATTTATAAATAAAAATCTAACAGATCTAATGTCGTGTAATATCAGTTTAAGTGTGAGATTATTATCTATAATTATATGCTGACGTTGCTTTTAGATATCGAATTCTAATTATCACGAAATAGGAAAATTGTTTTATTCTCGTCTCTTTCTTTCGTGTATTTTCACAACAAAACTGTAATACATATGTATCATGACAAATACATACATTCGGTCAAAAAAGTCTCTGTACACCTTGTTAGAATTTAGTTTTCTGATGTATAATTTTGAGAGAAGAAGTTTTAAATAAATAATATTTACGGTAATATTGATATAAAGAAAAATAATTTACATTCATTTGTTAATAATTAAAGAAATAAATATGAATATAAACAGATATTTTCCATTATGTGAAGAATATTTTGAGTAGCATCTTTTTTACTTGCTGGTAAATAGGAAACTAACTTGTATTTACCTTTGAAATTTTGTTCGTAAACATTTTGCTGAATTCTTAGGTACTATACAGAAATTCTTTTCATCTCATTTCCGTTACATTATTCTTTTTCCTTAGTTTAATTGTCAGCAAACGAATCTAAATCATTTTTCTTTGTACTAATTGTAAATATTATGTTTCTAAATAAAATAACGTAAATGTTATTTATCCACTACCTTCTAGGTTGGAATTATACGACGTTAAATAAATCCTAACGAGGTGTGTACGGAGACTTTTTTTTGTCTTGTCAGTGTATTTATGTTTCATTACCCAATTACACGATTATTTTCCAAAGCCTAAATTATTTCAAGTAATACCGTATTTCGCGTATCTTTGTTCAGAACATGTTACATCGGTAAAAATGACTCTGAACTAAGACGGTCCTTCTCCTGTAACTAACGAGCTCAAAGATAATCGCTCAATAAGATTAAAATGAGACATCTCGTACGTGCACGACGAAATATTATAGAACGGAGACGCGAGAATGACTGAGAAATGCATATTCTGAAGCAGTAGGAAACAATCGATGAGATTTTTAAGCGTTAGAAAGGATATTTGGCAAAGTTACCGGGTTCCAAGAGCTTTCGCCTGAGATGAAAGTGCTTTTCGGATGCTACCGTGAAATCTATCAAGAGAATATATATTCTGAATATTGTTAGCGCTTCTCCTTCGGTATCGATTGGATGCAAGACTATGGACTTCACTGCCGTCTTGCTGACGCGAATCTTTCCTATGGATACATACATACAGAAAAATTGTACAAAACTCCAAATATTATAAACAAACATATACATTTTCGTATATTATTAGTATACGTATGTGAACAATTCTACCGTGGTAGTGTGTCAATAGATCACATGTACGTACACTACCGTTCATAAGTACTGAGACACTTACTGAATGTGTTGAAATTGAAATCTACTGAACTCTGCTGAAATCTATCAAAATCTAGTGTATTCTACTAATGTTTATTAAAATCTTTTGAAACCGGTGGAAATCTACTGAAACCTACTGGACTCTACCGAATTCTAATAGAATCTATTGAAATTTAGCAAAATCTACCAAAATGTACTAAAATTAAATTAAAGTCTACCAAAACTGCTGAATTTCATTAAAATCTACTGTATTGTACTAATATTTATTAAAGTCTTTTGAAACCAACGGAAATCTACTAAGATCTACTGAAATCTATTGAATTCTACCGAATTCTACTAAAATCTGCTAAATTTTACTAAAATATACTGAAATCTACTTACTGAATGTGAAGCAGGCCTCTCTCTCATTACAAGTTTAATGTAAAATTATTTGACACAAAAGTCATTACAAAATTATTAAGACTCTAAAAAAAAAAATTATTCTTTGTAGAATCTTGAAGTGTAACAAATAGATATGCATATTTTTACTAATACATGACACTAACTTTGACGAGGAATTATAATTTAAATCATATAATACTTTCTACACGAACATAATGGAAGTCCTACACTTACGAACCGCAGTGTACATACGTACACGAGTAATATAATTAACGCGGCATCAACAAGACATAAAGATGAGAAACATAAAGATATGCTTTCATTATTAGAGTAAGTCTTAAACTTATTAGTCTTGTAATTTAGTTTAATGGGAATAAGGATTTTTGATTACTTTCTCGAGTAAATTCATTCAACTTGCATCAAACCGTGTTTCTTAAATATTCAGTCAAAAACTATCGAAGAACAAACTGCTACGTTGTTTCAAGGAAAAGGTATAGCCAAACTAAGCAATAGTAAATGTACCCCTAAACCAAATTGAACTTAGTGCACAAATATTCTTCTTATAATATGTTTATAAATTCTTCTTCGTAATGAATAGTCTTTCTTGACAAACGTCAGCCTGACATTTCAATCTCAAACTTATTTACTTATACGATTACAGTAAATTCTCTACAAGTGTCAGTCAGTTTGAATTCTACAAGTGTCAGTATAAATAGTCCTACGCCTAGGCTGCGTCATTGCTGCACCTATGTTATCTCGCTCGCTGTCAGTCAAGCGTGTAACGGC
>NW_017100181.1:464471-465312 GCF_001263275.1 Habropoda laboriosa | reverse complement strand
TAGGGCCGATTCTACAAGTGTCGGTCAAATGTAGGGCCGATTCTGCAAGTGTCCGTCAAACGGCAGGCCAATTCTTCAACTGGCAGTCAAACGGTAGGCCGACTCTATGTAACGTAATACAGGGCGTCTGTTTTATCTCAATACAGTGAAATATCTGGCGTGACAGTGAACGTGTTAATAAGTAAATGTTGTTCAAATTATATCGTGTTTGATATCATTTTCATCAGAAAAATCTCATCAATATGTTAAGAAAAATTTCGGGATAAAAAAGCGTAAAATTAAAAAAGTTGGTATTTAAATCGCTTGGTTGCCTCGTCTCACGTTTCATCCTTATCTTTTATTCGCTGTCCTTGTCCTACGTTCGGCAAACTACAAAGGCGGGCGCGAGGCTCGAAAACGTAGTCCCTGACTCTACAAGTGTCAGGTTTAGGTTCCTTGCGGACTGACATTTGTGGAGAATTTACTGTATTCTGAATGTGATGAAGTGCTTTGAGGAGAATACTGATGCAAAATGTCTATCTTGGTTAATGTCAAAATTTTTACAATATCTGTTTACAAAATCGAGTTTCTGTTTCTTTAGACTAAATTAGTGAAAATGGACAGTGACTCGACGAACGAAAAATACATTCCCTGACTGTCAGCTCTGTCAAAAAGAAAAGGAAAACGTTAATTAAAGATGCTCGCAAAAATAGCATTGTCAGGCGTTCGCGTTATAAACTCAATCGCCTTAACAGTTCCTTCTGTTCTATTATTCATAAAAAATTGTGAAAAAATTAGAGATATTACAGCCAGTGGGGTTCATGTCTTAGAACTTTCTCGAATCTTTTTTGCTCCAAAACGG
>NW_017100181.1:431237-464459 GCF_001263275.1 Habropoda laboriosa | reverse complement strand
ACTTCGAACAATTTAAAAAATTTGAAAGTGCTGATTTTTTATTGAAATTATCAAGTGACCATGTTCGTATTTTTACAAATTTTACCAATTTTTAGTTTTTTCTTACTAACATCAGATTTTTATTTATATGGTGCACCTTTCCATAAAATCTGAAAGAAATTAAAAATTAATAATCATTACAGACTAAAACTAAGACTACTAAAACTAAGACTACACAAACACAAACATCGTCACTTGATAACTTTAATAAAAACAATGGACATTTTCAAACTTGTTTAATTTTTAAAAATTCGGTTTCGCAGCCAAAAAATCTGAAAAAATTCTCAGACATGGACACCACCAGCTGCAGTATCTCTAATTTTTTCCTAATTTTTTTTATGGATAATAGAACAAAAGAAATCCAGCTTAAACTGTGAATTACGTTTTGGTATATAATTACCCTAATAGCTGGAGTAAGGGTGTGAAACTTGAGAGAAAGGGTTTTCTCTGAGAGGTCTATTGATTATTGACATGCAGCAAGTTTAATTTGATTTAGAGACACTTTTACCATGCTCATTTGATTATGCCCTTTCCTCGAAGCATACTTCCCCTAGAAAGTCATATTCTTTCCTCGAAGTATTTTATTCCTTTACTTGTTGAAGAAGAAATTGAAACTGAATAAACATTAACAAAAAATCCATTTACTAAACTTTCAAAATTTCCGAGAATTGAATACGATGAAATTATTCGTTAAACCGTTAATAATTATACACGTTAAATTAATAAGTCATTTATTATTTGTCTTCAATACCAATCTATCTATTCTACACCTTTCATTGAACGTGACTAAATTCAACGAAAATGATACAAATCGTTTACATAATTATGCAACGCATGCATTCTAAAATATTAGTAAAATTCCTTGTATAGAAGTATATAACTTGTGGACATTTATTAGATTTTTACAATTAAATAGATATTGTATTTGAATTGATATTGATATTGATATTGATATTGATATTGATTTTGAATATTTTACATTCTCACACACACACATTATACACCATCCAAGATTCCTTACAATCTCGAAATGAAGCACACCGTCGTCGTTTGTATTTATTATTGAACGCCGATAGCCAAGCAACTGCATAACAATTATTAATATATATATTGCGCTAGTTGTGCGACGTTCTTGTGTATTATCGTTGCTTAAGACTTCTCTGTCGATACTTTTGTATGTATGAAGTTATGCTTGTGTGCACCGTTCACGTGCATACAAATATGTTCTGAATGTGCAACATTGAAGAGATTAACCAGTTAGCCAAAAACAATACCGTGCAAAAACCGATGGAAAGTAGTTTCATACTCTTAAATCAATTTTCCAACTCGTTACTTTTATTTTTAAATCATTATTATCGTAATAATCTTCGTCGACATTTCTTCTGATTTTTTGTATTAATATTACTATTTATAGTTTTAGTGGAATATGCGAGTATAAATTACATTTTCAGTCATTCAATTATAATAGAGAAATATTAGGCGTAGAAATGAGTTCTTCCCGACTTTTGGGCACAATAAAAGTTTCATTTAAAAGGAATGGAAACAGACCTACCATAGAAATAATTTCCATTATCGTTGATCTTTTGCCATTTTTCCGGCAGCTTATGAATACCATCGCAATAGAAACTCGGTGGCTTTGAATCAATTATGTGAATCGAGTCGGAAAGAATTCATTGCTGTACCTAATACATTTCAGTGTGAAAATTTTCATTAAAGTTAAGGGGGTATTCTAGTCGAGACTTTTCGAAACAATCGAATTTTTTTACATTTTCTGAAAATAGACATTTGCAGAAGTGTAACTGTCGAAGGATTTTTCCGAATTCGTAAAATTGACGAAGTTGTAGATGGTTGAAGAAGACGACATGTAGTCCGTAGTCGTAAGTATACCATTCCCGTGTAATTGGTATGAGAAAGTTTAAACGCGTTTTTCTCGAAACCATGTTTTTCTAAATGTCTGACATGATATCTCAAGTTCTAGTTGTCCGATTGACTCGAAATTTTACATGCACCTTCGGTGGGTGTGCCGTTATCGTCTGAACCAGAATTATGCCAAAGTATATATTTATCTGATTTTCAGAGCCTCTGAAAGACGAAGAAAAGTCGAAGAAATCGATATTCGAAATTCAAAGTGCCGCCATTTTGTAAATTTTCACTATTTTTTTTTTATTCTGGTTCACACCATAGTCACAGTCGTACTAATCAAGAATCCTTTTGGTTTTTTCATTTCGGATAAACAGAATGGGCGGAGTCGTGTCAGCCAGTAGGACACTTTTTTTTAAAGGGACCGCACTTAATGATGTATAATTCAGACAGTTTTGATTATTTTCACTTGAAAAAAATTGTGAACTTTCTTAAGACACGAATAAATATGTGTGCAAAATGCCGATACTGAGAAACTTATACTTTCCTTACAAAAAAATCCCTCAGAAGGACTGAAAAATGACACTCTAGACTAGAATACCCCCTTAAATCGCGTTATGTATCACCTATGAAATAAATTGCTGTGTTTTCACAGTAATCTATAAAAATTTCTTCTCTTAATATTCCCTTTATTTTTTTACCAACATCTGTTTTTCTAATTATCTCGCGAAATGTCGGCTACGACAAAGGGCAGTATTTTGCACGGTATTGTGCATCCAAGTTACCGCTTAAATTCGAAGCATTCGCTTGAAATCGCTTAGAGAGAACAGCTCGCGCAAAAGAGATCAAATCGAACGCTGAGAAATCATCGAAATTATATATACATACATGGGATACAGTCTTCGATATTATTTGTCGTGATGCTCGGTTCGTGAAGTGTACGAATTACTCGGAAATCAGAAATGAATATGTCAGGGGCACATTGACACAAATGATCACCTGGCGAGACTATTCGTTTCTCCAATTAAATTAGGACTCTGCTTAGCGATTAGTTTGATTTTTTCAGTGTCAACTTTGTTTGTTCGTCATGCTGCACAATAGTTGAAAGCGAAGGCATAGTTGAAGAGGACGTTCCGCTGATAGTTTATTCTAGATTCTTTCTGGACCTTCACAATTGGATGGTCCATTTTTATCCAGACTATTATTAGTGTTTTGCTCCCGTTGCGCTTTTGCGAACACTAAGTGCATCACGAGACATGCACTTTAATTTTCATTTCGGAATTTATTGTTCGTACTTAGCCCGTAATCACGAACTTGCGGCCACGAGAAATGCACGTTTTAAAACGAAAGCCTTTTGTGATATTACGGTACTTCGATACCGCAACTTTTTTTTTAGACGAAATCTGAAAGCGAAGTTATGGGTTAATAGAAATATTCACAGTAGTTACACTTTCCCCTTCTTCTCTCTTTCAAACTACGAAAATCTTCTGTTCTCGTTTGTACAAATACACTTCTTTGTCACTTACAGCAATTTACAGTAACAGAATTCGTAACACATTACTGAACTTTTTGTACCAAAAAGTTGACAATTGTCTTCTTTAAATAGCGCGGTATTTAAAAATTAGTATTAATTAAAATATTAAGTATAAAAATATTTAATGCTGATTTTACTAAAGAGTAAATTGCGAGATATACAAAGTGTTCCGCAACTAGTGGTATATACAATCATGAAGGAGGTGCTTCTACGTGAAGAAATAGACCAAAAATATCGAATACAATTTTTTCATATGAAGCCTAGTTTTTGAGAAAATTGAATTTAAATTTTCGTCGAATTCGCGTGCATTTAACTATATCTCCATTCGGGTTTATACTAATAATCGAAGCCAATGTCACGATCAGTACTAACAATACATTTATTAACTCTCTGGTGGGCAGGGAAAAGAGTTTAAGTCAGAATTATTAATTTTGCAGAGAAGTACCTACTTATAATATAGATACCGTATTTGTTACAAATATTATTAGAATCTCAGGTAAAAGTACATGAAAGAAGCGAAATTGACTTGTACTGTTAAAACTATAAGCAAAGGACAGCAATAAAGAATATATTAGTGTACTTATTCTGCTGGACCAAAATTTGACTTACACTCTTTTGCCCTCCCACCAGAGAACTATTCCCCTAATTGAAATTTACATTATTGACCGAATTGTCGAAAGTGATGTCTTTGTTAACACAAAAATCCTTACTCTTTGAATCAGAAAATTGTGGACTGATGATACGATATTTTGACACTTTAATTATTTGAAAGCTTGTCCGATTCTTTCTTTTAGCTACAGATGATTGACACTACTTTTTTCGTAGACTATTCATTTAGGAAATGTGACATTACCGCTAGTTATCAACATAAAAATATGAACAGACGTACTAGTTTGTAGTGAATCTTTGAATTCAATTTTCTCGAAAATTGAGCATCTTATGAAAAAATTTTATTCTTTATTTTTGGTTTATTTTTTCATACAAATTCACCCCCATCGCGGTTTCAGTACCATCATCTACGGAACACCCTGTATAATACGGACATTTTTATCTATGTTTTACAATAATAGTGTGTCTTAATACCCTTTTCATTTTATAGTTATAAACAAAAATTACGACGAGAAATCGTATTCACTTTCCCATTTACATTTCCGATTTTACTTTTCCCAGCTTCGTTCCTTTAGTTCTGTGACAACTTAAAACTCAACGTAACTAGAAATAAAACACAAATTGAACATAAATCGCAGAACAATTCAAAGACTACAAACTTACAATTTCTTTTTTCTAAATATTGCATCGTGTATGAACAGTAAATTACGTTTCTGTAAAATAAAAAATAAAAGGTGTTATTATCCAGGCTGCAAGTTTGTGTGTCAAAAGTAAACTACGTGGGCATGAAATTTACTACTTTAGCAAGAGTCTGGATGGTAAAGAATGATAATGCAGAGGGTTCTTTTGTTTCGAGTAGGTCGACCTAAGGCATATGGACGAGCAGTCAGGAAGCAATGTGGTGGACGTAGGAGTCGATCTCTCCGAGTTCTACATGTCGGTAGAATGGGATATTTTAGAAGTACCTGCAGTACGGTGAGCATGTTGTATTTATAAATATTTTACACATATTTCATTATCTGTTCTGATCTATTTAACAGCTCGAAATTTACTTGTACAATTGCTCGGTGATGATTTCGGATTACTTTTATACCGGGTGGAACGAAAACTTAGTCCACCTGGAATATTTTCGTTATTTGTAATAATGCTGCAAAAATGTTATATACAAAACTTGCATGATATGGAAGGAGACATAATGTGATGTATTATAGATACCCGACTAGAATTTCAGTTAGGCAGATAATAGGTCCGCATTACGCTAGCCTAATTTGTCTGTTAGGCCCGCATGCGGTATGTAACGCGGAATATTCACGACTGCCTAATTGGGAAAGCCGCGTTAGGGCCGCATTAGGCTTTCACAATGACTATCCAAAGAGGCCAACCGCATTAGGCCTATATTAGAATAGCTTCATTAGGCTGTCATTGGAAGACATTAATGAAATCTCATGAGGAATACCTCATCAGGCC
Source organism: Habropoda laboriosa (assembly GCF_001263275.1). Lineage (NCBI taxonomy): Eukaryota > Metazoa > Arthropoda > Insecta > Hymenoptera > Apidae > Habropoda > Habropoda laboriosa. The sequence continues at coordinate 458,950 of NW_017100181.1, read as the reverse complement.
ACTCCCATTTGGGCCACGCATGGCAACTGTTAGGAATGCCCAACTTAGGCGTGCGCTCGGCCACCCCCATTTCAGCCACTTATGGCAACTGTTAGGAATGCCCAATCTAAGCGTGCGCTCGGCCACTCCCATTTGGGGCACGTATGGCAACTGTTAGGAATGCCCAACCTAAGCGTGCGCTCGGCGACCCCCATTTGGGCCACGTATGGCAACTGTTAGGAATACCTAACTTAGGCGTGCGCTCGGCCACCTTCTTTTGGGCCACCTATGGCAACTGTTAGGAATGTCCAACTTAGGAGTGCGCTCGGCCACCCCATTTGGGCCACGTATGGCAACTGTTAGGAATACCTAACTTAGGCGTGCGCTCGGCATCTCATGAGGAATACCTCATCAAGACACTGTATGGATTAAATTGTAAAAACTTTTATCTTGTTCAAAGCTCTCTTATGGTGACCTAACCTCTGTAAATGTCTGTAAATATTCCTACATATAAGTTTGAGAGCCCCACTCCATCTAATTTAGGTGTGCGCTCGGCCACTCCCATTTGGGCCACGTATGGCAACTGTTAGGAATGCCCAACTTAGGCGTGCGCTCGGCCACCCCCATTTCAGCCACTTATGGCAACTGTTAGGAATGCCCAACTTAGGCGTGCGCTCGGCCACCTTCTTTTGGGCCACCTATGGCAACTGTTAGGAATACCTAACTTAGGAGTGCGCTCGGCCACCCCCATTTGGGCCACGTATGGCAACTGTTAGGAATGCCCAACTTAGGCGTGCGCTCGGCCACTTTCTTTTGGGCCACGTATAGCAACTGTTAGGAATGTCCAACTTAGGAGTGCGCTCGGCCACCCCAATTTGGGCCACGTATGGCAACTGTTAGGAATACCTAACTTAGGCGTGCGCTCGGTCACAACCATTTGGGCCACGTATGGCAACTCTTAGGAATGCCTAACTTAGGCGTGCATCATTCCTTCCGAATTAGGACCTATTGCGGTAACGATTAGGCTTGCAGCATTTAGGTGTGCCTAATCGTTTCTGCATTAGGCCCATATTCGTCTTTTAGGCATGTCTAACTGAAATTCTAGTCGAGTAGGTATATACAGGGTGTCCCGTAACTGGACAACCAGGAAGAAGATAGTTCTACCGGCGTGCATCATTCCTTCCGAATTAGGACCTAATGCGGTAACGATTAGGCTTGCAGCATTTAGGCGTGCCTAATCGTTTCTGCATTAGGACCATATTCGTCTTTTAGGCATGTCTAACTGAAATTCTAGTCGAGTAGGTATATACAGGGTGTCCCGTAACTGGTGATACAACCAGGAAGAAGATAGTTCTACATGAAAAAATAAACCGACAATATAGAATAAAATTTCTTCATAAAAGCTTAGTTTTCAAGGAAATTGAATTTAAAAATTCTGTACAAACTAGTGCGTTTATGTCACATTTTGCAAAGAAATAGTCGACTCAGAAAATAGTGTTATCTTCTGGAGCTAGACGAAGGAATCATACAAGCTTTCAAGCAATTAAAGCATCAAAATATCGTATCATCAGCCCACGACTCCCTTATTCAAAAAGCAGAGATTTGTATGCGTTAATGAGAATGTAACTTTCAACAATTCGTTCAGTAATGTAAATTTAAATTAAGGAAATCGTTAATAAATGTATTATCACTACTTTCTCTAAAAACTAAGCTTCTTATGAAAAAACTTTATTCTATATTTTTAACCTATTTTTTTCACGTAAAATCACCCTCTTCTCAGTTGTACTACCAGTTACAGAGCGTCCTGTACATAATATTTGAAATAGAAATATGTAAGGGTCCCACCGAGGAGATATTTGGGATAGAAAATGTTGGTGGGACACCCTGTATAATCGTATCAAATTTAATATAAGTTGCAAATATTATATATACCGTCGTGGACAGAAATATGTGGACAAAACGACTTGAATTTTTTTGAGAAGATAGAAGGATTAGTTTACTAGATGACGTGTACAAAAATTTTGAAAAGATTGCAGTTTGTGGAAATCGCGAAGAAAATTGTAAACTTTTTTATCTGGGCTTGTAACGAAAATTTAACGTCAATTATACACATGTTGAAAATTTCATCACAAAAAAGTTACTCTATTTTGGAAAGTGTCCACATATTTCTGTCCAGGACTGTAAGTATGGATATTATGTTTAAACTATTGAAGTAATCGTACTAATTAAATTATTGTATGTAAAAGTAATTTTAACTCGATTAAAAGTGAATGCTAAATATATTTATTGATAGGAAAGATCAAAATAAATGTGTAAAAGTATGTGCTCAGAAAATTGTATTTGTAGAAATTTTTTCACAGATATCTTGGTTTTGTGTAATAGTACATTTTCGTTGCATTTCTCTTGTAAAAGTCAGCCAGACGAATAGCATTGTCGTGGTACTATTAAGCATACCTGAAACCGGGGGAAGCTTTAATACGTGGTACCTTTTTAGGTCATTTTTTCCGAACGACGTGACTTTCAATCGAATCGGTTCTTATTAGATATTTAAATGACTTGTCACGTATAGCAAGTACCATTGCTATGTTCCGACGGCTATAGGAAATGTCAGACGATCCTGAATTGCAACCGGAATTTCAGTCGATCTGTGGACGCAAGGTGGACACTTTGCATGTCGTTTGACAGAATCGCACCCTAAAAATCGTTGTTTGATGAAAAAGCTTTGATGAGAAACTGGATATCAGTATGAAATTCTTACTGTCGCCTCTTCTACGACAAAACGATGAAAGAACAGTTTCTAGATTTAACAAACTTTTGTAACCTTGAACTGTTTAGGTCAAATGTTTATCCTATTCCAAAGATATAATAGGGTATTATTATCATTAATAACGTTAAAACTAACGTGCTAGAATTGTTTGAAGAGCTTCATGCTAAAGTAGACATTAAAAAAGAAAATAAAAATTTATTTAAATATCAAATATAGTGACATTAATTTTATATAGTAGGCAACGATGATTACTAACAATAATATAACGTCGATAAGACAAGTAGTATGATATTATATTATTAATTATAATTCTAAATACTTATGCCATCAGATTCTGAGAAAAATGATTAAATTCAGCGAATTTTCAAACTATGGTCGTATTAATTTTCTTTTTAAAATAACAAAATATCATATATTTATTTCTATTTTTAGGACATTCAGTATAAATTAATTCTTGTAGTAATACAAGTCATTTAAATTTGTTGGCTCAATACATTATGTTTATTAAGATGCTATCACAATACTATCATAGCGTAGTCGTACTGGAAATATATTTGAAACGATACACCTACTTAAAGAAAATGTCAAAACCTAAAAATCGAATTTTCAAAATTTCTGACTGAGCGTAACCCCTTTCGTATTTCAATAAAAATGTCCTTCCTCTTATTGTTAGTATACAATAAAGTCCCTAATATTCAAAAACTATCGATATACAGGGTGCGACATTTAAACAACAATGGTGGAATATCTCACGAGAGATTGAAGTTACGAAAAAACTGTTCTTACAAAAATTTGTCGGTGCATAGAGTGACATTAGGTGGTATAAATAATGTTTACGTAGATACAGTAGTGGGAGAGATATCAAAATCAAGCTAATTCTTTTAAATGGAGCGCTATATTTTTCTATACTCAATGTTACAGCGTTCGCTGAGACGAATTGACCGGAATGCCACATTAAGTCATTTCATTTTATGGAAAGTTGCAAAACCGTGGAGAATTTATATTAGTAGCACAGTCAAGTAGGGTTTAGCTGGCCGAAAGCGTGTCACGTGTGGTCCTGGCTCCCCGATTCTTCACTACTTTACGATTTTTCATAAAACGAAATGACTTCGTGTGGCACATCCTTGAATTGGTCTTAACCGTACCACGAATGAAAAATACAGGGTTCAATTTAAAAGAATTAACTTGACTTCGACATCTCCCCTACTATCACGCCAATTCAGAGAAATTATAACTATGTAAACAACTTTAACCCTTTGTACTCACAGCATTCTTTGATAAGATTAATCAGCAATTCCTGTATACTTTTGCAGTGAAAATTTTGTTTTGAAAAAAAAAAGAAGGAAAATTGTTAATGTTTATGAATTTATTTATCTCTATTTCTTAGGTCAATTTACATTATTTTAATGATACAAAAAACTTGAATTTTACATTTTAATGTTCTCCAAAGTAGTTATCTCTATTTCTTAGGTCAATTTACATTATTTTAATGATACAAAAAACTTGAATTTTACATTTGAATGTTCTCCAAAGTAGTTAGGCATAGGCATGTCGCCATAATCTCGCCATTGGAGAGGGTTAGTATGAGCTTCCATAACTTCAATTTCTCGTGAAATGTTTTAACACCCTGTATATACATATGTACAACTGAACCTACCAATTACGAATAAAATGCTTTTAAGGTAAAGTGGAAATTTGACTTTCAATAAGTATCAGTCAATTTCAGTTTCCACGTCGCAGAAAAGATACTGTGACTAGAAAATTGTATTCCTAAATTTATGTATACTCATTTCTTACACAGATTTAATTAATCTATATCTTTACTCGTTTTTGTGCAGAAACGAAAAATTTTACACCTGCTGCGACGAGCCGTACCTGGATATTACATTTAATATAACAATGCGAAGGAAAACGCTTTTCTACACTGTGAACATTATTATTCCGTGTATGGGAATCTCGTTTCTCACGGTACTGACGTTCTACCTGCCCAGCGACAGCGGGGAGAAGGTAAGTAGAGAATACGTCTGCAAAAATTTTCGTGTAGAAATTTTAAAACACGAAGAAATGTCTGATTGCAAACATTTTGTAACTCCTTTCAGTATTTTCTTCTTTTAGTTGATATTGACCTATATTCTTTCACTTATAATTTCGTGTGTTGAATGTTTTTAAAAAATTAGTAACTTGTTTACGTTTTCCAATTACTTAATACTAAAGACACGTAATATTTTAATATCAGTATGCAGGGTGTCCCATCTAATAAACGAGTCCACCTAAACATCTCCTCCAGTTTTGACGATACGGAACATAATTAAATGCAGTTTGAATGGTGTCAAAGGACGAATAAGTGGCAAAGAATATTTTTCAGAGTTTTCAAAGTCACCGATGTTTTTCTGGATATAAATGCATACTTTTTTCTGTTGCATACTGTAGTCAATATTAAAATGCGTTTAGAGATGTATGACATGAACTTCAAGTGAACTTTGACCCCCCAAAATTAAAGTTAAAAATGAAATTTATTTCGCATGAATGAAAATCGCAGGTTTTAGCAACCATAAGCGAGAATCTGTGAATGCAATAAACATGTTTACAATCGTATTGTTCAGGTGTATCTGTATAATATGATATCTGGAAGTCCTGACAGCTATGAAATTTCAAAGGCATCTATCACTGACTTTCTTAGTTACGAAACGAGCAATGACAGATTTTAATGCTGTTTTAATTATTTCAGGATTAACGGCAGTACAAGCTCGAATTATTCTATCTTTGACGTCCTCTGCTGTTGCAGGTTGTTCGTTATAAGCGTCTTGCTTCAGTTTTCCTCACAGGAAGAAGTGAATTGGTATGAGGTTCAGTAAGAAAGGTGGCAATGCTACAGTTTCTGTTAATTCTGAGGGTGTCTTAGAACTAAGAACACAAAGGCTTTACTAACAGCAACAATTATTTATTGAGTTCCGTTACGTAGTTTTGTAAGAACTGTGTCAGCAGTCCGATATTTGTACGTCCACAGATTTCTCTAAAGTCCATAAGAGTTCTGTATGAAGGTCCAAGTCGAAATATGTCCGCTGTTAGGACAGCAAGGGAACGATTTTGTGATACGTGATTTCTAGTTCAGCAAACCGTTATTTTAATTTAGCAGACCGGTCTGCAGCCAACATGCGGCAGGTAGAATTTCTCAAATATTAAAGAATAGGCTATTGTTCAGTCGGTAAGGCAAGGTATCATAAAGTCACCCCCCAAGGGTCTTCGAAACCGATGCAGTTACCGAGGCCTCTCGGTACCTGACCTTCCGAACGAGTCGGAGAGTCAGAGTTGACCTGGCCGGGTTTTCCCCCCTTGTTGTCAAATTTCCATCCAGCAAGGACCAGCTTCGTCATCCCCGCTCCAAGGACGTGACGCGCTCCGGGCGCAATGGAAGTCGGTAATGCGGGGTTGGTCACTTAGTAATTTTAAGAAGCTCCCTTCGCGTCCCTTCTTCAAATTTTAGAAGATCTGGAGAAGGGACGACTCGATAAGAAGGCCGACTTAGCTTAAGACCACAGAGTGTTAGTACACAGACCATCAGTTACATTAGGAGTATTAAAGATTCAGTCAGACTCTCAACGCAATACATTCAATCTTCAGACGGCACCTAGGACGGCGGAAATTAGTACCCGAGTGCTTAACATCCGCTGTTCGAGGTCTGAATTTGTTCACTAGTTGAATTCCGAATTTGTTTCGTCTGATCGAGGAAAGCCTTTCGTCCAGCCTGAAAATGCGTCCCCTCCATCGTCCGAAAATTCTCTAAGATGTGACTTGGAGTAAAATGCACAAAAGTGGGACCTAGGATTGTCCAATTAAAAACTGAGGTGTTTTCCCGATTACACAACCCCTAAAGTATTTCGTCCGGTAAACAAGACCTGCAGGACGTCACACAAAATGTCCCTTATTCGGGAACCGACTTGTAAATCTTTTAAAAAGTCCCTCTTTTCACTGCATGTGTGGGCTTACGATAAGTCAGTTTTCAATCTTTCGAGGGAAAGTTGTTTTCGTCTTCCAGCCAGACCCAAGTCCTTTAGAAAATACACGATCCTTTGAAAACAATGGACTTTCTCACAAACGACACAGTCCTGTAAGCCTAAATACATGACCATAACGTCCATTACGTCCAATTCAGTGATTTGAAAATTACGTATCGAGAATTTGTTTTGCAACATGTAAATATTGGGTCGGATAAATATCGTATTGGTACCACATGTTTACTTACAATCACAGGTTCCCGCCTGTGATCTCGATGGAAGTAAATTTCACGTTTAACGTTAATTTTGGGAGTTAAGTGTCACTCGGAAGTCATGTTATTATGTGTACATCTCTGAATGTATTTTAATATCAACTACAATATGCAAGGAAAAGAATACATTTGAGCGCAAAAAAAAACACCGGTTAGGACAAAAATATTCTTTGCGATATTCGCCCTTTGATACCACTCAAATTGAGTTTAAAATATTTTTTGTATCATCAGAACAGAAGGAGATATTCAGATGGTACGTCCTAAACACTAAAAATTTGATATAGAAGTATCTTCTTTAGATACAATTTAAGAATGAGGAAAACATTTATACATGTATCAGAAATATCCGAAATTATTTTTATCTAAAATTTAAAAGTGAATTACTTAATGCAACAAATAACCAAACGTGCATACAAGTTCCATTTAGTTTTCCTGTCTTAGTCAATTAAATAAATTTATTTCAATCGCATAAAATATGCAAAACATAACAATAGAAGTATCATCGAAGAATATCTAGAACAATTATGCAACATTAGCAATTAAATTATTACTTCAGATGTAAAAATTTAATTATTGCTTCAAACGAAGCTTCAGATGTTACCAAAAACTTTTCAGATGAAGAGAAAAAGGGAGGGAAAGAAAGGGCGAAAAAGCACAAAATAAAATTTGCTTGGCTGAAACTTTGAAATATTTACCATAGAAAGAAGTGTATGAAAACACGAAAATTAACTACTCGCATCACTTTCTCTCATAGAACTGCTACAAATGTCTGCATACATCCGAACTTGAAATCTCAATCGTGGAAAATAGTGCAATACTTGTTTCAGTGTTTATCACATAGGACCTTTATTTGCCGAATTTTGGTGGTTTAAGACGGAAAAGAAAAAAAGTTTCATCAAGAACGGCCGCTTGTCGTCCGCTTGCTGAATATTTCAATCTCGCAAACAATAAGGAAGGCTGCGTCAAAGAGTTGTCCGTTAATTAAAACTCGCTGCCTGTAAACGCACGAGTCTGTCTTCCATCGACATAAACGTCCAGAGATATGACCAACCGCGGCCCCTACCCCCTCAAACCGCACCGACCGTTAATTAAAATCGGTACCGGTCGCGATTCCCCGCAACGCAATTAATCCCTTTATCCATTGTGGAAATAGTAAACGTCCGTAAACTCCTTTAAAACGCTCGATCGTCGATTCTCACGAAGAAATATCACGGAAACAGTCCGAAAACTTTCATACAGCGGTTGATGCGTTTTACACGTAATGTGTATATTGCAACGTTTCCGTGTAACTAAGTAAGTAAGCAGCAACAGTTTACGCTCTCTTTTGTCACTTTTACGCGGATAACATGGTCGTGTGTTGCATTGCAACGCGAAAATCGCGTTGTCTCTAATGTTCTTACGACGGTCGGTTATGGAGGGATGAAAGAAATAGAGAGAGGGTAGGCGGAAAAGGAAAGCTCGGTCTCCTAGTGGACTCGTCAGCGAAAGGTTGTCAAGGAAATCCGTGCCTTACAATTAGATGCGGAGGACAGTTAGACTGAAACAGAATTTTTCCGATCGAACTTTGTCAGTATGTTCTGTAGCAGGGGTGGGCAGCTACACTACCTCTGGAAACCACATTTCAGGAAGGAATATTTGAAAGAGCCATTTATTTATCTTTGATAACAAAAGAAACAATGAGAAACTGAAAAATCAGTTACCATATTTCATACATACATTTTATTTGCGTAAGAGCCGTACCACTCGCCCGCGAGAGCCGCGCTATGGCCAGGTGAAAAAAATGTTATATGAACCTAACCTGTTTGAGGCTTTATTAAAAAATTAGAACGAACATACGAAATACGAAGGGAACCAGCCACATTCGTACTAATCGAGAATCTTTTTGGCTTTCTCGTTTCCGATAAGTAGAGTAGCCGGAATCATGTCAGCCAGTAGGACACTTGTTTTTAAAGGATCGTACTAAATAAATTATAATTCGATCAATTTTGATTATTTTCACTTTAAAAAAATGGGGAATATTCTGAAAACATGGATAAATATGTGTGCAAAAAATCGATACTAAAAACTCTCGTAGTTTCTTTGTAAAAAAATCTCAGGAAAGATCTGAACGATGACACTCTAGACTGCATAAATAGAATACCCCCTTAACGCACAAGTGTGACACGCAGCGTACAAAACGCTTATTACTGCAGTCGGTTATTTTAGTATATCATAAAAAGCAGACTTTTCCGGGAGGGGGGGGAGGTTGTCTGGAAGGTCAATCCTGGAGGAAATTCCGCAACGTTTCTAAACTTTTGCCCGTTTCAACGCAGGCCAGGTACCGCCATACTTCCTCCTAGAAAAGGCGAGGCGAAAGATCAATGAATAGATACTATACACATCGGCACGCTGATTGGAAATTAGGATTTTAGCAACATCCAATCTGTGTACAGTTACTTTTATAATTATAAACACCAAGATCAGTCAGGGAGTTCAGAACAGTGAGTCAGTCATTTCCAGAAGCAAGCAGCCTTCTGAAAAGGGTAGTTTTAGTTTAGTTCTTGTATAGAGTGATGCTAGCAATTGGGCCAGGCTGTAACTCTGTTCCAAGTGAAATTAGAAGAAAATCGTAGAGAAAGACATTGCAGTGCTTAACAAGCTCTCTCATCCTATTGTATGATTTTTTTACAAAGTTCAGTTAAACTTTTTTTTTAAATGAAACCATATAATGTTTATTTTTTTGCAAGGATTGACTCTTCGAGTAATTCTGCGAATAAAAGATACAAGGAAATGTAATTGAAAACTCAATACTTTATGAGATATTTAATTTCTTTTTTTTTTAATTTACAGCAAGTACTCAAATCTTCCATCGTTACATTTTTAACATTTTTCATTGCATAGTATCCATCGACGTTCTAGCAAAAGATGTTGCTTTATAAAATTTGGAGAAATAAGGTGAAACTTACATTTATATCCTCTGAAAAAATTGAAATTTTTCAGTTAGTAGTTACTTCTGAAAAATATTCCTGAACTTTACGTATTTTTAGACGTCTCGAGGTGGTGTACCCTCTTAAGGAGCCTTCCTACTGCGACGGGTGGAAAAAATCAATTTTTCTTTTCTTCATTTTCTTAAAGTTTAACATCTCGAAAATATCTCCGCGAAGTTTCAATGCTTAATTACCAAAATTGGCAGAGATATATACCTTGAAAGGAAGCGGTTTTATATAGTCTTTCACAGTAATTAAAACTTTAACTGTTTTTCTCGAAACTGGCTGACATGATTACCAAAAAACCAGAAGTCCGATCCACTCCAAATTCGTCAAGTATACTCAGTAGATGCTTTATCGTCTGAACTAGAATTGTGCAAATATTTTCAAAATTCAGTTTCAGCGGTCAAAGAAACAATCATTTTTTTCTTTTGCTAAAATCGAAAGAAATTTCGTTGAAACCTTGCCATTTCTTTATTTCTCAATATTTTTTTATCATTCTACTTCAGACGATAGCCACACGTCTACAGATTAAGAATATGTTTGCATTTTGTATTTTGTGTAAATACAACGTCTGATATCATATCAACCGTCGAGAAGGATATTTTTCAAGGCGCTCTCTTCACGGTGGTCCTATTTTACAACAAATGGATATTTTCACTTATAAAAAATATTTTTGTTTTCTTAAAAGGTGATAGAATAAACACACAGATTTGCAAAAGGATACGTGTAGCACTTGCTTTGTTTCAAATTTCCGAGAAATCAAGCTTTCTTCAGCCGTCACAGTAGGAAGACCCCTGAAGAAGCCCTTAAGCTTCTTACGATTATATTTGGACGATCCTTCGAGAAGGAACACAGGCGGTACTGCAGTATGTGATATTGAGAGCTACGACATCGGTGCAAAAATTGTACCAGCCTTAACAACCCTCGTACATTACTTTTGAGAAAATGCAGTGACCTGCGGCCGATGCGACAATACGATCGGGCAACGAGTCGACAGAAGGGTAGAAATCGCTTGTTTCCTGAGTTTTCGTTCTTCACGTTCTTGGCCGGCGAATAAACCCGCGCAACGAATATAAATCCGATGGAGAAACTTTGAATTTATGGCGGTCGTTAATCATCACGAGAAAAGTTTTACTGGGGAACTGTGTTCCTGGGGATTGCAAGTTTTATTGAACCAAAGTCTGTCAAGCAGTGGATTCGTCTGTATTTAAAACTGATCTGTGATAACTGATTTCGCGGCAGATTTATGGAAACACACGTTTCATTTTTGATTTCACGTGATAGCTTTCGATTGTGTTCAACCTTGGAATGAACCATGAAATGATTCCACCTCGGTGTAGCTTCGAAGATATAGAAAATTTCGATCGAAAAGTCTTGAAAAATGTTAATTTTGAAGAATTATTGAAGAATAATTTGGAAGAGTGGCAAAAATTGGAACCTTTTTTAAACGTACTGAGAAACAAATATTTCTGGAACAACCTAATATACTATACATGCATATTTATGTAGATATGTAATTTCAGAGACTTTTGGAAAAAAAGAAGAAATTAACGATCAATTCTAACAAAGCGTTCACCTCAGTTGAAGTTATACACACAGGTAGCGACCTCCATATCTTCCAATGTTCTTATTTTTTTAGTACGTCTATACTTTCCTTACAAAAAAATCCCCAAAAAGGACTAAAAAATGACACTCTAGACTAGAATACCCCCTTAAACAACAGAAATTATTACGAGGTAAATCAGCAAAAATGAAGTGTAAAAAGGATTGTATAAAAGCAGAACAAAGAAAGAAGGAGAATTATAAAATAATGTCAAAATGTTTAGTCGAGGACTCTGATTCGTTGAATACACCACGACTATGAGAAACAGTTTGTATTCTGAAATATTCGTCTAATTTAAATAAATCCAAAGTACAGTGACATTCAAGACGGAAATTTCAAGATCTTTCAGCATTAAAAAAATGAAAGGAATTGACAAAACTAATGCAAAATAGAAATGGTCGATTGCGACAAGACTTTCGATAGAAGTACATACCTGAACAGAGTGTTCAGCCACTCCTGTGAGAAATTTTAAGTGATAATTCTAGAAGCCAAGAATAACAAAATTGTTCTTGAGGCTTCGTCCTTTAGTTATTAACACTTTACCGACCGGTAGCCTATTAATCGGCTTTTTGCTGCCGACGCTTACCGACCGGGTAGCCTATTAATCGTTCTGTTGTCGCCGACGCTTTTCGACGATTAATCGGTCAAAGTTTGATTTAACAATTTTACAGGTATAAGAAAAAGCGCGTATATTCCCGCGCGATAGCCTAGAGCCTAAACAGAGCCGGTGTCATCGATGTATCTGTGACCGAGTGACCGGTCGGAAGTACGTAGAATTTTCAACCGCTACCGGTCGATAAAGTGTTAACAATTAAAATCTGCCCTGAAGCAGCCAATTTTCATACGCTATTCTGCGCTAAGCAGGTGCTCGACGAGTGGGTCAGCACCCTACCAAAGCGAAGATAGACTCGGTAATTGAAATTGTCACAGAGGTCGACACAATTTTCCGACCATTTATTAGGTCATCCTGAAAGTTTTCGCGGTTTTAAGTTCTTCGTTAAAAAAAAAAATGTAACCGCGTTGAAATTAAATATTTTTTGTTTAAAATAATTTCCATAATGTTTAATACACTTTCGCCAACGTCGAACATTATGCAAATTATTTTAAATAAAAATGTTTAATTTCAACGCATTTATGCTTTTTCAGAATGAACGGCTTAAAATCGTGGGAACTTTGAGGACTATTAGTACGATAAAAATCCTACGTGAATCGGAGAACAACGTTCAACCTGTCTACTCACAAAAATCTACAAGAATATGTTGGAACCCGCCCAATAAAATTCTCGAGCAGAAAGGGTTAATGCCTTTTCATTTAAAAAATTTTCTCAAATGTATCATACGCGTGATTCTCAAATGAACACACATGTGCACCGCGATTATCTCAGCCGCTAAATACTCAGAAAAATGTACAAATACTTTAAGAAATAATATTTTATAAACGCACTTGCAACGAAATATGCAATCTCAAATTAAGTTGAAATAAAACTAAAGATGAAATGAAATGAAAAGTTAAAGAATATTGTTTATAACTAAAAAGTGAAACTTAACCCTTTCACTTGCGGCACGCTTGAGACGAAAAATGTTCGCTGTGTACCGGGCGAAACAATTATTATTCAACGCTGGCATAAAACTGAAGATGTCAAATGTCTAGTGCATTCTGGTGTTGCCTGCCTTTCAATCCACACCGATATTTTATTTGTGAAGTGTGAAAATAAATTAATAAATTGCGTGTATTGGATGGGCACATGTATGCGTTCTTCCTAAATGAGTGATCACTTTTGCAGAGCGTATATATTCGAAATTAAAAGTAGCGAAAGAGTTACGCTCAATTTTGTTATTCTCGATTTTCGTCTAACTTTGCCATGTAGAATCACCCCCTAAAATGTTAAGGGTTTGTGACAATGTTCATAAACTTACCAACAATAGGTAATGAATATCTACAATAGGAATGGTTGTATACTTCTGTAAACTAACAAAATAATAACAAATTTGCGCATCTCGAAATGTTAGTAATCTGTAACAAACATTATCGTTGCAACTTGTAACTAACAAAAATGAATTGTACATTTATAATTTACGTTTTCATGTGATACTCAAAAGCTCGTAATCCTGGGCATCGGATGCAACGTTATAGGTCATGCACGGAATATAGCTATCAGATTTTGAACAGTTTATCGATAGCAGAGTTAATATTAATATACAAAAATGCACCGACGTCGTACATGCCGCGAACGTACCAAGAGACGCCAATCAACGGACTGCAAACTAGACCAAGGAAAAAACAAAGAGCAATCTCTCATGCACGTAACATCACCCAGCCACAGTTTATACGGGAGAATGCTTAAGACTGAAAGAACACTTAACTCTTCGGGGCACAGGATTTTAAGACCAAAAAGGGACTCCAGTTGCACAGAAATTTTATTTTCAAAAAATCTAACACAGTAGGTTTGTTTTATTTATAAACTATTGGAAATGGGTTATGGAAAGAAATAGTCTTTTAACTTTGTAATATGCTATTTATTTACGGACTCAGAGGAAACGTCTTTACGCTATTGAATCTTCTAAAGGACTGTTTCTGGGCGCCCAAAAGGAAAATTGGGGTCCCCTTATACCTAGGAACTGTTTACATTATGGTATCGCATTGTGCAGTGCGTGACTCGAAGACGGACACCAGACACATCCGGTGGAAGCCTTAGTACCTTTGTTTAAAATAACCCGGAGACATTTTTGTCCTCACTTGATTATTTCCATAGGGTGTTGTTAGAAATAATCCAACATAAACGGTGAATTATGATGTAAAACGGTTGAAACTTAAAAAGAAATTGTTAGAAAAGTCCAAAAAGGGAAGGTTTGAGTGGGCCATGTGCAGTCTTCTGCTGCGCTTCCCCCTCCTAGGGATAATTCTGCCTTAAGGCTAAGAAAGGCCATATTGTCAAGGGGGTCCTCTTGACTAGGTTTTTCAGGAAAGAGAGAATTGTATCAGCATTCGTACAGTATAGTTCGAAATACAAGCATTCACTCTGTTTAACCGCCCACGTTTATATCTTATTCAACCGCTCACCACCGTTATCCTGACTGATTTTCTCTTACAAAATGCTTGAATGTTTCATTATTAGATGAGACAAATAGTCTCACCGTGAAATTTGTGAAAACAGATTAAGTTATTGTTACCCTAATGTTTCACGATGGGATGAAAAACATCCCATTGTGCATATGTAGGTACTAAAAGGGTGGGACACTTTTTACCCCACTATGCCCCAAAGAGTTAAAAGAATAATCAAAATCACACTTTTTCCAATAGCACCTAACAAAATGAATCAGTCTTCCGTTGTCTCCTCTTTCTTTGATATAAGATGACACCGGAAACAAAGACTCTCCTCAAAGTGAAACATCAACAGCGCAAACCGGCACACTAACGTACACCATAAATATCGAGGAAAATTGACAGATGTCAGTCATGCGGTCCGCGGAACCGTGCATGCAGAGAGAAACAGATGAAGCGAACAGCAACGGTTGAAAAGTTCTGACAAGTTGTGAGTAGAGAGAAAAAGACAGATGGGAACCGGGGCAATGCAATTAATTTCTTTATCCCCGGGGAACGGGCGTGCTTACCTATACTTAGCGTCCGTAAAGCGGACGTGTGTGAAATATGCGCCGAATTAGTTCTCTTCCGCACGGCTGTCGGCCTCGTTATTTTCCCTTATCTATAGGTTGGAGCTAGTAGTTACTTTTGGCTCGACGACGTAGACTATTTTTCATTTCCACCACCGACCTCTTGCTCTCCATCGACTCTTACGCCACCTCTGCCAGCACCTTCGACCTCCGCCACCCCGCTTCGTTCCCATCCTTCCGCAGTTTCCCTCGTCTCTCTGTCCGCCTTCATATTTTTCCCCTTCTCAAAAATCGCCTCGAGGCAACGACTCTTTGTGCGAGCTCCTCGATACGCGACAGAATACATAGAGGAAAGGAACCGCACTGCGCAGTTTCGTCATCGATGCGCTTTCTCATCCTCGCCCTTCGACAGGCCTCTCTTCTCCGGATCCGGATTCTTCGTAGGAAAAAGCGTGCCGCTTGTCAATCTGCTCGACGAGGAACACTTTACGGCAGGTTTCCGCGCTCGTCACTCCATCTTTTCTTCGCTTCTCCGCGAAAGGACACGCGACACCGTACCTATAGAATCTTTCTTCTTTCATTTCACCGTTTCCTGAAATAAACCACTGTTAGAACGTTCGCAGTGACTATCGTGTCCGTTGTTTTCTTAATGCATCGTTCGATGAAACCGATCGCTCCGTTCCATTGGCAAAGATTGATCCAGTTTTTCACGACTTGCGGTCTGTAGCTGTAATCAATCTAAGGATTCTTACATCTTTCGATACCTGTCACTTGTTTCTTCGTCGATAGACTTCCACGAAATTTTTAGCGTGTACAAAAATGTTCGGACAAACTTTAGGAGGACAAAACAGTCTTAATAAACGTAGGTTCAAACACCATTGCTGAATGATATCATGTGTTCATTTACATAATGCTTTTCTTTGGATAGCTTTTAGACAAATATGGAATAGAGTCTGTTATTCCATTACAGGCTTATAGCAGAAGATATCTCGTAACCCCGAAACTAATGATTTTTGAACCCATGTCTATTGAGACTCGTTTGCTTTCTTTACCGAGTACTACATGCTCCTAAAGTTTGTCCCCAGTTTTTTTGTACACCCTGTATAACTGATATAAATGTAGAAACCGTATGTTTTAACTTTTCACTACAAGCTCCGATAAAGAAGTTGTAAAAAGTGGCCTTTACAATTTTCTTTCGCACAAATTGCAATTTTTTTTTTAAATTTTGTGTACACGTCATCTATGTAGTATACTAATTCTCCTAACTTCGGAAGAAAGCTCAAGTCGTTTCGTCGAATTTTCGAAAAGTTATACTGTTCTAAATGGTGTCCGAATATTAATTCGAGTAACTGTTCGTGTGCTCTAAGATTTTTTGTTAAGGCCCTTCCTTGTTACAATTCTAACTAGCTGCACGCTGATTGACTGATTGTCGAAAATTCCAATTACCAATCAGCGTGTCTAATCACGTCGGCAACGCCCTTTTAGTACGCCCTTAGCGCTCTTTCATCTGGAAGGGAGGGGAGCGGTCATGCAAAGTAGACGAAATTTGGCAGCCGTGCGGAATTTCCGCCGGGTCGACTCTTCGGTCAGCGGACTGTTACAAACAAATGTACCCTTCGGAAGCTCGTGGTTTATGGCATGTCCTCAAGCTATCGAGTACGAGAGACACGAATTTCTAAAGATTCCAACGAAACAATTCGAGTCTCGCACGCCAGACAAATACATACGCTGACACAAAAATAGCGTTCCCGCGTGATTGTGCGATAAATCGTGTTTATGAAGCCCTAACGTAAATTGTGAAAATAATTTTTAAAAATTTCTTACTTACCTTACATCTCTTCTGTATTTCCTTTAGAAGTGAATGCACTCGTCCGTTTGATTTCATTTATGAAACAAGAAAATGTATACACCCAATTCTGTTTTTACACGGTAGATACGTTCCAGAAAAAACCGTGTAAAAAGACATCGTGTACATACATAGAAAAATAGGGAATTGGTTCCACGTAAATTGTGAAAATAATTTTTAAAAATTTCTTACTTACCTTACATCTCTTCTGTATTTCCTTTAGAAGTGAATGCACTCGTCCGTTTGATTTCATTTATGAAACAAGAAAATGTATACACCCAATTCTGTTTTTACACGGTAGATACGTTCCAGAAAAAACCGTGTAAAAAGACATCGTGTACATACATAGAAAAATAGGAAATTGGTTCCATATCCTTAAAACCTGTAAAAAATAGCTAAAATAAAAGGATTCGTACAAAAAACTTTATTAAGTCTTTATAAAAAGCCAAATTTGATTTGTATGTGCATTCATGCACAGTTTATTTTATAAAAACAAAAGGTAATTGAATTCTTAAAGCAAAAGTAACATATGTAAATTAAAAGTGATCAGAAATTCAGGAATTGAAAATTGAAAACAGCGACAGTGATGAAAACAACATAACTTTATTCGCTGTCATCATCGGATATCAAGACTGGTTCAAAATTCAGTAAATGTGTAAAAAGAAAATTGAATTTATTTTTCTAGACCGTGTTAAATGAAAACCGTGTAAAAACAGAATTGGGTGTTGCGTCGTGCGCTTCGAACAAGCGGTATGCTCGAGAGTGGTGGCGCAGGATTGTCGGTGGTTCTTGGTGTGGGTTGGATGTTGGTGTGAAGTCGTGGTGACTTAGAGTTTGCACGTACTTTAATATGTTGTAAGACAAAGGCTTTATGTTGAAGAGTGACAATTTTATGTGGTGTGTGTTCGTTACGTGCTACTTGTCTATTTTCCCTTTTTGACCTGTCTTTTGCCGCGTTGGTGCGCTTATTTATAAATGGGTGTACGGGTACAAGGTGATGGTTTCCGCCAACGAGGACGGGTCTACCCTCTTGGACGGTTCTCCTGCACTCTTGGCAGGGTGGCGGTATGAGGCCCAGGGGTAGCCCGCTCGTAACGAGACTTTGGGCGATCAGAGAGACGCGAAAGGTTTTATGACATGTCAATGTCTATTGAATGTTCACGAGTGGGCATCGGGAAGGTATGTGGCTCGCAGAAAATTTATTTCTCTGCAGCCATAAAACGCTTCCTGGGCTTCGTGGCCAATTTGAAAGAATATTAATTAACGCGAAGAAAAAAAGGAGCGCGTTCAAAAATAGCGTAAACAGGCGTCATAAACCCAATCCTTAACATTGGGTGTACTACGATTGAGAAAAATCTAAACAATTAAAAAATAGTGCTTATTGCGTTTAAAATTAGACAAAGTACGATGACGTTAACCCTTTAACTACGGCAAATCTTAATGCGTAACGTGGGTGACTGACGGTAATTTTTTAATCACGGCTGCAGAATTTGTTATTTTGTAAAGGATAAAATTAAGTATTAAATTAAGATGGAAGTGCTCCAAAAGGCTCCAGCAGTACGTGCGAGCAAATTTTCAAAACGCCTATAGGCGCCAATAGTAATGAAAGGGTTAAATGGGTGTAACAAAAAGAGTGCAAGTTCATTGTGATTAAGTTGCAAATAGAAGTACTTCCACACGTGTACGTGTGTAAGATGACTATTTCATAGCAATCAGTGAGTTCAGCGTAAGAGCCCAAAGGAGTTTTGTAAAAAAATATCCGCTAACGTGCGTTCAGGGAAAGCAGATTTTGGCGTAAAAGGTAAAGTCATGTTACGTTTGTATCAATTGTATAGTCTAATTTAAACACAATAATGTGTTCAATTTATTTTTCATTCAGATATTAAGACATAAGTTCAACGTTATGTCTCTTTTAAACATTTACATTCGAACAATGTGTTCGATGGAATCTGCACCCTCCACAATCACATTTTTATGTTCATTATCAACATTATCTTATTTCAATAGAAATTTGCAAAATTTAGGAATTCTAAAATGTGTTTCGCTAATATCACGAATTTAATTGCTTTCTTCTCTAACCTTTCCAAAATGGTAAACTTTACCTTCGAAACTTTCTTGAATAAATACGTACATGCTGAAGAGACTGCAACACGACGACTGAATTAGTAACTGAAGTGTTTATCGTTGGAGAGCTTCTTCCTTTTGCTCACTTGTCCACTTGTTTACAGACTGTTGCACGAGAATAGATGCGAGGTTCAAATGATGCATTTTCGAATAGGTTAGTACACATATCTGCACTTATAATGAAGTTCTGTATATTTTATGATGTGACAGGAAGATTAAAATCTTTGTAACTAAATGCGGTGGGAGATGGATGTTTCTTCATGTAAATAACAAATTTTTCACAATTTCATTGCACAATTTTACAGAACACAAAAAGTTATTAAATTTTCATTGTAACAATATTTTTACACCTACCGTAGCTTTCAAGATATACAAAAAAAAAATAGAAAAACACACATTAAGGGGTGTTTCCACTCTAATGAACCAAAAAGCAAAGTGATGTGACTCAGATGCTGCCTTATATATTAACAATAAGTTTAACGGTAAAATTCAACGAAGTTGAGTATATTGTTCAAAGTCGTATACAAATGTTACGGAATTATACTTTTATTAAAAAATATTCGTTAATACTTTTAGAATAAGGGGACACGAATTTGCTCGAAGTTAACGTGAAATCGTTAAAATTTGAAAACTTCAACTCAAATACAGCACAGGCTCCCCTTATCCAGTCAATCTGAAATTTTGCAAACTTCATGTTTTCGCTAAATATAACATTAAGGTGGGCTGATGCTGCTGCAAAATTGAAAGTTGAGAAATAAGGACGACCCTAATGTATGCGTAGTGTTGTCTTCGCGATGACTATGACATACACGTTGTGAGGGCCTACTCTTCTTACCCAGCAAAAGGTTCAAAGACCTTCGAAATTATTCGTCGACGTAACCACTGACAATTTACGAAACAGGTTAATACTAATATTAATAATCACCGTCAGTGGAGAAGATTGACGAAAAAAATAACGCCTGAACGTTGGGGATGACAAATAGAGGTGAAAAACCGTTGGATGTTTTGGAAAAGATGGAGGGCTGAACGCGTAGCTATTCGGCCTTCGAGGCATGTCAATCAATCCGTGAAAATCGATAAGCAATATCGCAATCCGGTTATTGAACTATAGTCACCGCGTTCGTCGAAATTGCATGCTCCGCGCTTACCTGCTTTTTTATGGCGTTACTCGTAATGCAAGGAAGCATGCGATATCATGGCGATCTCAGTAACCAATGTTAATAACGTCTGACCGGGCCCCTATTTCATATCGAAAGTCTCGAATGTTCGAAAAGAACTGATTGTAAATAACGAGTAATGTTGAGCGCAACGATTTATGGCACGGACGTGGGAAAGAGGCTGTTTTTGAGATTAGGATTTTGGTTATTGTTAGCAAGAGTGTCGAGTTAAACATATCCTGGCGAGAGAAAGTTCGGTTCACAACTCCAGAGTTAGAAATTCATTTCTCTCGTCCTCAATAGCCAAGTGCCTTGCCATAAAAAAGGGCCTTCCAAAGGGTCGACATAGAAATTCGCAACGGTCAAGAGTCCGGCGATGTCGAACCTGGCGGAAGTTCCCCTCTGTTGCTAGACATCACCACTCTCAGGTCAGGACATCGCCACCCCTGCTCCAAGGTAAGGCGCGTTGAGGGCGCAGGAGAAGGGTGTTGCGATGTCACTGAAGCATGCTGATTGGGTTTTAGGAATTTTCCCAAATTGCCCAATCAGAGTGCAGTTAGAGGAAGGAAGGGGCACCGCGGAAGGAGCGCCGCTTCCTTCGGAAAGGATTGAAGATCAGAACACCAGAAAACTCCGAGGAAGCAAGCAACAGTTCAAGGATTTTCAACCAGTGACAGACACTGACCGAAATGAACGACAGGCAAGAGTTATAGCCTGTGGAACGGTGTAGTAAATAAAGTATAATGAAGCACAAAGTGTATCCGTTAGTTCCCAACTTAGGAGTTGGGTGATCCTTCGATAACACATTAGAACGGCACTACGAAGGGTGCAATATACCGGGACGGAACTGGAAGGATTACGGTATACGTCCTGAGCAAGTAATATACAGGGTGGGTCACGTGTAACTTTTCCCCCCGAATACTTTCGAAGGTGTCTTCTACAAAAATGTGTTTTATATAGAAATTGCACGGTATCGAAGGGAGTATATGATGCTGAAACAGTTTTTTTTTTTTTAAATAACTCATTTGTTTATGAAATATCAAGATGACCTTGCATTTTTTGAACGGAATGCGTAAAATTTGAAAGAGAAGTGAATTTTCTACGAGAAAATTGCAAAATATAAAGAAAAGTAAAATAATAATAATTTATGTAAAATTATAAATTGCTTGAATTTTCTATGAATTATACAATTATTAGAGAGAGAAAAATAAAGTGAAACTATGGAATGGTAAAAAAGGAGACAATTTCTGTTCAGGTGAATGGAAGTCAACAGCCACCATTTTGTGAACCTACTGTAGCTAAGATAAGTAATGACACCATGAACAACGTTTTTGCAAATATTTTACTAATTGTTAAATTTAGGACAAATAGAACTTGATACTTTTTTATAGAAAATTTATTGCTCTTTTAAATTTTAATACAAAAAGGTAAATTCCATTTCAAAAATAAGAGTTAAATAAGTATTTAACGTCAAGCAACATATTAAATTTTAATATCAAACATTTTTAATATTACTTGTGGTATTTTTAAATTCGTGTTCAAAGGTTTTCGAAGTCACTTGTTCTCCTTTTAAAATAGCTAACAATTTTCCATAATACAGAAACTTTCACAAGGTAATAGTTAGAAAATAAAATTTAATAATACAAAATTTAAAAGTAAAATTCGACCTTTTCACAAAAATAAATACCCATAGTTGAAAGAAAACAATTTACCTTACAAGCAAAAAAAAGATTAAGAACGTAAAATTACATTAAGAATTATTTATTAAATTAAAGTCTACACATGCAGTCAAAAGATTTGTTATTAACGACTTGCCAAAGTCACTGTGGTTTGACCAGCTACCAGTGTCGATACAAGCTCTGTATACTGGAAACTCAAATTAATATTCCGCTAGCCAAAGCCGCGGAACTCTTGGATAAACTAAACGAAGCTAGCCTTCGAGGACCCTTTGGAAGCTCTATGACAACAAATTGTGCGACTTACGGAACAAGTCGCCGAATTGACTCAGGGAGTAGCTAGTAATCTTGGTCACCAACCTTATAGCCGCCGAAATACATCTAAAGGATGAAATAGAAACCGGGATATATTCAAGTCACCTGTGAAACCAGAAACTTGTTGGTTCCATCGAAGATTCGACAACAAGACTACGAAATGCACATTTTGCACTGAAGGATTTCCACAAAAGACGCACTTCTTTCTCGTCAGCAATGTTCGGTACCGAAGGAGGCGTTTATTCCAAACAGTATATAATTTAAGCGTTTTCCAAAAAATCTAACAGCTCAATTTAATATTTTAATCCAACACGTAGCAACAATAAACTAACGAAGTCAACTTCACTTTGAAATTTAATTTCGAGAGTGAAGGGTTTTTGGAAATTGATGGAGAATAGATAAGCGGAAAAGGAAAGGTTAGGGCATTTCGTCCTGGGCCTCCTATTGAACTCTTCAAGTAAGGCTTTCTATGAGGCCCGTGCCTTAGACGCGGGAGGGTCTGGAAGGACTCAAGTCAGAAGTTGTATATATACAAATAGGAGGCTTTATGAGGACTAGCGAGAACTTGCGGTTAGTCCGTCCCTCTGGTGGCAGAGCGTAGGAGGGTTCGATACAAGAGTAACGTTGAAAATTTGTCCTAATACCTATACGTCGTTCAAAATAAGAGTAACCTCGCTCTCGGACCGATTCTCGTCCGTTCTGCGTAAAGGCTAGGGCTATTACTTTTAACCGGGTATCTGAGATACCTGGGTAGACCCGATCGACCCGGACATCTCACGAGTACTCGAATATGTACATAAAACAGTCGAAATCTCGGTGGCCACTACCGCTGGTGGTTCCTCGGGCAAACAAATGCGGATCGGTCGCGATAGCGACAAAACGATGCGGAAACAAACGCAGAGATACCCGGATAATTTCTATTTACCCGGGTACTTTCTGATTACCCGAGTATCTCACGAGGAACCCGGGTACCCGGGTATCTCTTAAGTAACAGCTCTAGTATAGACAGAGAGCGTAGCAGAGGGTAAGACGGAGAAAAACGTAGGTGGTTAAGTGGGTGTTTGGACGTTCTAGTGGTTCTAGCCCTGCCTTAGGCACGTCCCATGCGCGAAGCGAGGTTACTCTCATTTTGAACAGAGTATAGCAGAATCAGAAATTAACAGATCTACAAACCTCATTGCCTATAAATAAAAGAAAGTGTTTTTTGTCCTGGGCTTCCTACCAGACTCATCGAGTAAGGCTACCCACCTAAATACATAGGAAACCCATGTCTTAGGGTGCGCGTCCATTTGAGAGTAAAACTATCGCGAGTTGCTCTCGAGAGATGGAAACACAGTTTGAGATTACTCTCGAGAGCAACAATTGTAAAAAGCTCTCAGATGTACAGGTACTTTTAGACTGCGGTGGACTATTAGACACTTTTTTTATGTATATTAATGTTGTGAGTGAGAGAACTTGGTAGAAAATGAGGGTAGCGAGGGAGGAGACGCCCATCACTGGATGATCCTTCTCCTAGTGGCCATCCTGGCCCGTCCCAACGAGCCGCAATCTGTTTACCGGACAGGGTAGTATTGGTATTTCCAAGTAACACGCGGGGGACGGTCAGACTCAGGTTAGAGGTTGTATAGAGGGTGTTAATTTCAAATCGAGCATCTAAATTATTTCCGCTACTATTACAGATAAAGAAAAATGACTAAATAGAATTCAAATGGTTTCAAGGCGTGCTAGGTGGTGATAAAAAAATTCTGCGAAGGTCACTTTGACAGTTTCTTCAAAGTCATCGTATTATTCTTGCATATTGACATCCATTTATATAACACGATGTTGTAATGGGCGTTAAGACAAGTTCAACGACCTGAGGTGACCAAGTCTGCATAAGTTAGTTAAAGACGAGACTTGAACCATTCGAGAGGACACAACATTCGTAACAACACCATTCCCATCCGATAGTTCACCTATTGGATAAATTCCACTTAACTCAACCATTCCCTCTCCCTAATTGAACAAGTTTCCTCAAATCGAAAATATCCAAATTCACAACACATACCGTACATACCGAACAGCGAAGTCATTGAAGAGATAGCAGAAGCATGACTGGAGTTTTAGGTATTAAAAGCCGATTATTCACTGAACAAGAGGCATTCTTAAAATTCCTGGCTTGCCGGAACTGGTGTCCCGGTTGCGTCTATTTTCGTGTGCAACGGATCGCGATCAATGGCCGCGCCCTGTGACCGAAAGAAACTTCAGGGTGCAGTCAAACGTTGAATCGTTTGACATTTCCAAACCGACAAGGTGGGGGCTGACGCCTTCGAAGTATCTCCATCTGTATCCTCAGCACAGTCGTGACTTACTAATTACACTTCAATCGGTGACCGCTTAGACTAATCACCGTGATTAACTGAGCCAAGGAATGCGACGCGGAAACCAGGTCCGTGAATGCTTTCGTCGATAGTTGCCCTTAACAACTACTCAATTTGCAAAGACTCAAATTGTCCGGATTCTATCTTTGTGGCAGACACCATTGCAATTCTAACCCGTTAACGTTCCGACGCGGACGCAAGTAGACTAGTAACTTGGCAGTCAATGTATCGGTGATAACGTTATGGCTGAGGTTATCGTTAGGTATAATTTTGTATTCCTACGACTATTCGAAATTGTGCTATTCTAATAAACGAACGGAAACGGTTTCGGTGACTAATCGATACCGTTCACTGAACGCGATAGAGAAACATCGTTATAGTCATTAATTAGACAACGACGATCGTTGAAACTACAAGCTGACAAGTTTTATGACTTGCGTGCCAAACTACCGGCCAAAAGTTTGGAATCACTGAGCATTGCAATTTGCACAAAAGTTTCCAGAAAAAAGCGACTTTGAGAATGTTTTATCATTCGAATCAATTGATATGTGATAAATTGATAAATGTAGAATTGAGATAAACTTCAAATTTATAAAAAATTAGCAGCAGATTTAATATTGATGAAAAGTGGGATGTGATTCCAAACTTTTGGCCGGTGGTGTATGTATCCATTCAGTAGTTAGAATTTGATAAACAAAGCTTACTGCGTTCTACAAATTTAGTATATGCACAGTTTGTCGAGAGTTAACGAATCTCTGATTAAGTTAATTTATTGTGTCGAAAGAACTATTTTTTAGTTAGAGAAAGAAACCCTTTTGCTAGATTAAATAAGATACACTTTAATTAGTGGTAAGTGAAATTGAGGGGTGGTTCTAGAAGCCAATATAAGACGAAAATCAAGAATAAAAGAATTGCGTTCGAGACTTCGTTTTTTAGTTATTAACGTTTAAAAATATCCCCGTGACCGAGCAAACCTTCCTACACCAACGAATATAGGGCACGTCAAGACACGGGGTACAGTGAGCCTCAAAACCAACGTCACATGGCCGGCAGCTAACCTCGTACAAATCGAAGAAAAGAGGATAGTGACATTTGGCGTCGTAAAAAGCATTACCAGCTTCAGCGGTATTACCGTTTACTTCACCATCGCACAGTTTTATGTCAGAAAGTTTGTCAAACGTGCATTCCATTGCACACTGTAATATAACAAACATAATGTACAATGTACACACAACAAACTCAATACATACGAATCACTATGCACTACAATATTCACATGAGTACGCGTCCACACAAAATGAAACCTAAGGAAAATAAATTAAATCGATATTAAAAGTACACTAAAATGTAATAAACTTAATTTAACTGAGCATACCAATCTAAAACTAATTAACTTATTACTTTATTGTTTAATTTGAAGAAAGAATATAGAGATATTTTTAAACATTAATAACTAAGAAACGAACCCTCAAACGTAAGTTTTGTATCGGCTTCCAGAAGCGCCCTTTAAATTTTCTGCCAACAATTGTCGAACACCCTGTATTATCGAAATGAACATTAATATTCGCATGAACAATTTTTACGTGTACTTTTTAATCGTATAATCTTTTTTAATTAATATACTAGATTAATGCTTGTTCAAAAGGACAAAGTCTGAAACTTTGAATTTTAATACAGTTTTAGAAGAATTAATAAATGTTCATGAAATATGCAAGAGTAAGTAGTATTTTGAACGGAAAATACTCTGAATTGATGAAATGAGCCCTTGTAATTAAAACCTTTCGTTGCTTTTTAATTATTATTTGTTCCTTTCTGCTGGTGGTTACAAATTGTTTTTGTCTTGTTGCACACAGTGTAAATACAACCGCAGCCGAATAAGTATATCGAAAGGTTAGATTTAATAATAAATACTCGTATTAGTAAATAAAATTGTTGCTGTTTTTTCCGTATCTACGCCAAACCTAACAATGTACAATTTAATTTATCACATTCATTCAGTTGTTACTCTTAATTAAAGAATCATCTACAAAAATATTTATTTGCCATTTATTTACACCGTAGCATAGAAATTTAGAGACACAGTTCAGCATAATAACATTTATATTAAAATTCAATATTTACACTTATGTAAAAGTGATTTTATGAAACGTCACATATCGGAACGTTCAGGCTTCTCATGTTATCTGTCGATCGTCATCAGTTCTGATTAGTAGGTGATAGCGCAAAATAGACAGCGCTACACGACAGGGCTCACTATATAGTGCAGCAGTGTAGTACAACATCCATGGGCAAAATGCGGTGTCAGTTAACGGTCATTACTGTTGATGGTCACGTTGCATTTAATACGCATTTAACGGTGCCGACCGTTACATGCAGCAACAATATAATCTTTATACATGAAAATATTGGCAATTTCGACATTAATTCAGTTACAATGACTCGTCACTTTAACGCGTTTCTTGCACGGTATCGTATTTTCTAAAACCGTGAAAACCATATATAATGAAATTCAGAATTTGAATTTCTGAAATAATGAATTTCAGAATTCTTCAGTAATATAAATGCGTTTTCTATGAGAAACAGTTTTTCTTCGCGTAAAAATTTTCCTTTGCTTCACTTATATATTTCTTTTTCTTTTTAAATGCATAATTTTCAATGTTATAATTATTCTCAAATGTCTTACGATTTTCTATTCTATTTCAGTGATACTAAAAATATTTTTAGAATTCCTATGTTTGTTATATATGTTTGTGTTAGAATAATAAAAAGAAACTTGCCGTTCTTCGTATATCATATTCGGTGCACAGTGAAATAATAAAATAATAAGCATACACGTCTTTGTGTATGTACCCGACTAGAAATTTCAGTTAGGCAGACATTAGGTCCGCATTAGGCTAGCCTAATTTGCCTGTTAGGCCCGTATGCGGTATGTAACGCGGAGTATTCACGACCGCCTAATTGGGAAAGCCGTGTTAGGGCCGCATTAGGCTTTCTCAATGACTATCCAATGAGGCCAACCGCATTAGGCCAATATTAGAG
>NW_017100181.1:429348-431194 GCF_001263275.1 Habropoda laboriosa | reverse complement strand
ATGCCCAACCTAAGCGTGCGCTCGGCCACTCCCATTTGGGCCACGTATAGCAACTGTTAGGAATGCCCAACTTAGGCATGCGCTCGACCACCCCCATTTGGGCCACGTATGCAACTGTTAGGAATGCCCATCCTAAGCGTGCGTTCGGCCACCCCCATTTGGACCACGTATGGCAATTGTTAGAAATGCCCAACCTAAGCGTGGGCTCGGCCACCCCCATTTGGGCCACGTATGGCAACTGTTTGGAATGCCCAACTTAGGCGTGCGCTCTGCCACCCCCATTTGGGCCACGTATGGCAACTGTTAGGAATGCCAACTTAGGCGTGCGCTCTGCCACCTCCATTTGGGCCACATATGGCAACTGTTAGGAATGCCTAACTTAGGCGTGCACTTGGCCACCCCTATTTGGGCCACGTATGGCAACTGTTAGGGATGCCCAACCTAAGCGTGCGCTCGGCCACTCCCATTTGGGCCACGTATAGCAACTGTTAGGAATGCCCAACTTAGGCATGCGCTCGGCCACTCCCATTTGGGCCACGTATAGCAACTGTTAGGAATGCCCATCCTAAGCGTGCGCTCGGCCACCCCCATTTGGACCACGTATGGCAATTGTTAGAAATGCCCAACCTAAGCGTGGGCTCGGCCACCCCTATTTGGGCTACGTATAGCAACTGTTAGGAATGCCCAACTTAGGCATGCGCTCGGCCACCCCCATTTGGGCCACGTATGGCAACTGTTAGGCATACCTAACTTAGGCGTGCGCTCGACCACCCCCATTTGGGCCACGTATGCAACTGTTAGGAATGCCCAACTTAGGCATGCGCTCGGCCACTCCCATTTGGGCCACGTATGGCAACTGTTAGGGATGCCCAACCTAAGCGTGCGCTCGGCCACCCCCATTTGGACCACGTATGGCAATTGTTAGAAATGCTCAACCTAAGCGTGGGCTCGGCCACCCCTATTTGGGCCACGTATGGCAACTGTTAGGAATGCCCAACCTAAGCGTGCGCTCGGCCACTCCCATTTGGGCCACGTATAGCAACTGTTAGGAATGCCCAACTTAGGCATGCGCTCGGCCACTCCCATTTGGGCCACATATGGCAACTGTTAGGAATGCCTAACTTAGGCGTGCACTTGGCCACCCCTATTTGGGCTACGTATAGCAACTGTTAGGAATGCCCAACTTAGGCATGCGCTCGGCCACTCCCATTTGGGCCACGTATGGCAACTCTTAGGAATGCCCATCTTAGTCATGCATCATTCCTTCCGAATTAGGACCTAATGCGGTAACAATTAGGCTTGCAGCATTTAGGTGTGCCTAACTGAAATTCTAGTCGAGTACATATTAAAATTCTATCTGTTAATTTCAAATTTTCTAATTCAGTCGTCATCGCATTTGTTGCCATTTATCAAATATTCTAACATACGTATTCATGTTTCATTGTCAAAACTATTTAACATCAATTTAGCCTGCGTGTACACACGTAAATCCATGAAAATTATTTCAATATTAGAAATACTTATTCCAGAAATTACTTCCTTATCGCGAAGTGCATTTAAACTTAAATTTTACGACATTCCGAATTTGTTGTTTCATAATATTTTAATATTATAGTCCTTTAATATTGTATCTTTTCATTGTTATGCTAGCATGAGAAGGCTAATGAATAAAGATCTAGTATAATCAAATCATCCCTCAGATGACATCATATTTAAATTTGTTAGTATTATAATTACGTTTAATCTAATTCTATGTTCAATCATATTCTGGATACACTTATTAACAATCACGTATATTTTCTGTAAATATAAGTATTCATATACTGCACAGATTTGCACGAAAAGT
>NW_017100181.1:424939-426836 GCF_001263275.1 Habropoda laboriosa | reverse complement strand
TAAAATTCTAATTTGAAAATTTCAGTATAAATAATATAACAATATAAATAACTTATATTACAAACAACCGAAACAAATTCAAAGTTACAATATGAAATAAATAAATTTTAAAGCTCTTAAGTTGACAATATTTAAAAAAGGAAAACTGTATAATCGATAAATGTTTACTTAATTTAATAATTCTATAGAAGCATTTGCTTAAGTTAGAACTAGCAGAGAAAAAGAGCAAGAGTTTAACATTTCTATTCGCTCCTTCTCTGCTAAACACTAATTATTCCGTGACGCGAAATAAGGAGCGCTCCTTGTTGTTAGGGAAATTGAATTACTCGATCGTCTCGCGAATATGTCATACATTCAAGCTTAGTAGGATCGCCTTGGTGGTGTTCTCTTTATTCCCGATATTAGACAAGATCCAATTTACCATGAGTTTGGAAGGTGTGCCAACTATCAATATAGAACAATATTGACCCAATTGTACCGGTGAAGGCGGTCTGTGTACTAACCTACAGTAAATCGGATAGATCCTGTTGTTCGTAGCCGGAAACATTACTTGGAAACTCTGGATTAATAACGGTGAAACGTGACGAAGTAAAGTAGGTAACTGTTTAACCTCTTCAGGGACGATTTTCTTTAAAATTAGAAAATATCTAATTTTTTATGTAGTTACACATTTATATTCATGTTAAATCGATAGCAATTAAACTACTTTCCTTAGGAGATTTTTCGAGATTTCGGGAGATTGTGTTTTGCATATTTTCTCTATCGCAAATATTGGTACTTTGGTGAAAATTTAAAGGTACACGTACACCACCGGCCAAATGTTTGGAATCACTGTGCATTGTAAGTTACACGAAAATTTCCAGAAAAAAGTTAGCAATTTTAAGAATCTCTTAACGAATTTTTTATCATTCAAATCAATCGAAATGAGGTAAAGTGCTATTGATCTCCACAACATCAATTTCAGATCCACAAAGAATTAGTAGCAGATTCAATATCGATGTAAATTGGCAGGTGATTCCAAACTTCTAACCGGTAGTGTATCTGTCGGTGTCCCTGAAGAGGTTAAGAAATTCTACCGCTCTTGGAAGAAAACTGAAAGTTACTTTTTCTGGTCATAACGTTATCCTTTTTGGGATCCTGTGGTCAACGTATTTATGTGAATTTTTAAAGTTGCTATTTATTGGGTTATTTTTTTATTTTAATTAGTATTTTAAATAAATGGTCAGTATTTAAAATAAAACATCAGTACGTAATATAAGTAAACATAATTATTTGTCAGTATTTTAAATACATGATCAGCGTGTATAATAAAATGTCCTAACCTAGCCTAACCTAAAATTTAAAGCTTATTGACCAAGCAACAAATTAATACCGACTCAATAAGCAGAATTGTACTGACGAAATGCGGTTTAATGCTGAAAATTAATCATTCATACTGACCGAAATATTCATTTTTACCGACTATTTATTTTACAAAACATTTATCGTTAATTAAACAAAATATTGACCAAATAAATAGAAGTGAATTTTTAACTCGAACACCGTATAAATAAATTATTCAGAGCGGTTAGACCTTAAAGTTGACTTGGCACAGCAAATAGAAGGCAGGGTAGATATTTGCCAGCGAACCGAAAATTGTGATTTACGGCGGGATCGTTTAAATTGCGGCAAAGAATGAATCGATGATCAAAAGCGGGCAGCTACGATCAGACTATTGTGGAACTGGCATTGATTTATGTATGAGTTCTTTGTGTAACATTTCTTAATCAATGGAAAACATTTTTCGAGAATTTAAATTTTCATATCTTTCAAAAAATAATTTGGCAAAGAACGGTACAATAATAGTGAAGGAAAGTTTAAGTATTTTGACTTTATACAAAAAATTTTCCAAGCAACT
>NW_017100181.1:423488-424905 GCF_001263275.1 Habropoda laboriosa | reverse complement strand
TGAATTTTCAAACTTTTTTTTTTATTTTTATATCAATCAAACTGAAAACATTGATTTTTCAAAGTATAGTAGGGTCAGCCAAATATGGGAAATGAGGACCTCAGTAAAAATAATAAATATCGTCTAAACCGTTATTATATTTTTAATTTGCTTATTGCCAAGTCAAAATAGCATAAAATTTTCTACGAAATTTTCTAAGTTTATATAAAAGCATTGTAAATATATTAGGACAACTCGTCCTATTTCTCGTGTACACGTGAAATGTACAGCGTCATATGTAATAATTAATCGTTTCAAAAGATGTTTTCGTGTTATTTTCTTCTAGCGTATAGTAGTAACATAAAATCTCACAGAAATCTCGCAACATCTGCCTCACGGTATCATTAAAATTCCAATGTAACGTGGAATACAGCCTGATTTGTTCGGATTTCCAACAACGGATCATCCAAAGAATCTTAAAGCGGTTTCAAAAGCTCACGTGAACATAATCCTCCTTTTGGGGCTAAAGTGAAATCCCTCTGACAGATTTAAACCGACTCTGGTGAATGCTTTATAATGATCTACACTCTCCGCCATTTTAAACATTTTTTAGTAAAATTCAGATTGCAACAAACCTCAAAACCACGTATAACAAATATTTGATGTTTTCCAAACGTAACAAAAAGCGCTGCCCTAATCTTTTAAAAGTTCTCTATTTAAGCCACCATCTTCTTCGATCTTAACCGATGATAGAAACAAAATATGCGTGCGTATAATATTTTCAGGAAATTTCGTTTCTATTTTATTACAAAAACATGCTTTCTCATGTCGCCTTTTTACCATGTCGCTACGATAAAAATTGTGTTTTCTTTGAGAGTGTCGTGAAAGTATTACGAATATCCATCAAGTTCGTCCAAAGAAGACTTCTTCTCATTGATAAGGGTGACGGTTCTTCAGAAACAGCAGTTTGTCTGCCACTTGTAGCATATGGCTTGCCATTAATCAAGTAATTGTCAAGAATCCTATAAAAAAAGTGAGGAATTCTCTCTAATGATATCGATATTCCGTGCTATACAGGGTGAGTCACATGACTTGTCCACCTCGAATAACTTCTAAAATATGTGTTGTACATAGAAATTGCACATTATTGAAGGGAACATATACAGTAAATTCGCTACAAGTGTCAGTCAGTTTGGGTTCTATAAGTGTCAGTATAGATGGTCCTACGCCTAGGCTGCGTCATTGCTGCACCTATGTTATCTCGCTCGCTGTCAGTCAAGCGTGTAACGCTACACCACTGGACAATTCATAATAGAAAAATATAATTTCTTTAACTTTACTTTTCTTCATCTTGAATTTGTTTTAACATGTTGGTCGAGATTTCTCTGATGAAAATGATATCAAACACGATATAATTTGAACAACATTTACTTATTAA
>NW_017100181.1:397099-423324 GCF_001263275.1 Habropoda laboriosa | reverse complement strand
ATTATGTCGTGTTTGATGTCATTTTCATCAGAAAAATCTCATCAATATGTTCAGAAAAATTTCGAGATAAAAAAACGTAAAATTAAAAAAGTTGGTATTTAAATAGCTTGGTTGCCACGACTCACGTTTCATCCTTATCTTTTATTCGCTCTCCTTGTCTACGTTCGGCAAACTACAAAGGCGGGCACAAGGCTCGAAAACGTAGTCCCTGACTCTACAAGTGTCAGGTTTAGGTTCCTTGCGGACTGACATTTGTGGAGAATTTACTGTAATGCTGAAACTGTTTTTTTTTAAATAACATGTTTGTGTACATTTACAATATAATGGAATGCGTACATTTTTGTATGAAAATTTAAAAGAAAAGTGAATTTCCTATAAGAAAATATTAAGCTTTATTTGTCCTTAATTTAATAATTAGCAAGGTATTTTAAACATTTGAAACCGTTTACATAGTTTATATTCTATATTAAAAGTACTTTGTATGCACATTGATTAATATTTACCAGCAAATGTACAATCTATTTGAAGCAAACTATTAGACTTCTTGTGTCTACCTAATAACCAATATTATTTATTAATCGATACTAAACAAATACGTAAATTGCAATCTCTTAGAAACTTAGATTTCTAAAACATTTCATATGTCTTACGAAGTACTCGTTTTATCTATGAAAGTGAATATGGAATTTAATCTTAATAGTTCGCATACCATCCAACATTATCTATCTTATTCTTTTCACTCTAGACTCCCTCGTTTATATTCCTCATTCCTGTTGCGCCGTGTATTCCTTATATGGCCTATAAATAAGAATTTTCCCGTCCACTATCCGCAACTTCCATGTCCTTTTTGAATGGAATTTAATTTGCCTTTGGACAGGGAACTCGTGTTAGGGTGGGAAATGAGAATTCATCTTGGTATAAGTTGAGGGAAGAATCTGCCTACCACGAAAAAAGTGGAATCTCTTCTTAAAAAATGTGTCCGCTGCATTTTATAACTATAATACCATCGAAAAGTTTTTAAATCGTTGTCGTTTTTATTGTTAAATTCGAATGAAAGTAAAATGACAACGTGAAAGAGTTGTCAACAAAGAGTCAACGCAGAAAAATTCTGTTTCTGATGGGAAAACAAATAATGCTGATATTTGTATCTAGAGATAAATAAAATATTTTTGTTTCCGTGCCAATTTCATAACTGCAAAGCATTTTGTTGAACGAAAATTCAACTCAAAGCGCAGTAAAATGGAATCATAAGAATAAAGTCTTGTCATTTTTATTAACCCTTTCAGTTCTAAATTTTTTTTTTTTTTTTCAATAACTCCCTATTATTTTCAGAATTTTATTTGAAACGCACTTCAAAAGACATTTGACTGATAGGAACCAATTTAAACGATTTTTCTTATTAATTATATTGAAAATAATGTATGTTGTTCCTATTGCTCATCCAGGTAAAAGAAATATTACAAAATATAATACATATTTAAACTGGCAATTTAAAAATTACTTCATTCATACCTGTGAATAAAACTGATGTCGAGTCACACTCGACAAAGGAGTCCAAAGGGTTAAGATTAATTATTCAATTTTACTCGTTTCATGTTCTCGTAATTACAGTTTTTTCAGTTCCCCCATGTTCTGGTATTGTTTACATCAATTTTGTGATGCTGCGATTATAGTTGAGAGATTACGTTCGAACTTTTAATTAGAATTGTATTGTATTAGAATTTATTTCCATTATGAAAATATTGTTTCGTTATAAAAAGAGAGAAGATTGATACAAACTGTTGTTAACCCATTTGCATCACAGCTCTGAATAGGCTACTAGCGTTATTCATCTGAGACGTTCAATTGGCAGTCGGCCTAATATTTCTTGTGTTTTTGTTTATTACTGATTTTACTCCGAAATTACGTGCAATAATTCGAAATTATTAAGAAATTTTTAAGCTTCGAAATCCTTCTATGCAATCGTCATGTGTGAATTATTCCGCTTACGGATGCAAATGGGTTAATATTCACGCATCGATTTAATTTCATGAGAACATTTTGGCTGAAAAGAAAAGAAATGATATATTCAAACTTAACCCTAGAGCGGACTTCGGGTCTTTTTTGACCCACCGCCTTTTTATATTTTTAGTCATTTTTGCTGTTATCAAGTTTACGTTCCTTTAAACGTTTATTGTCTAGGTTCATATGTCGCGTTGGTTCGTTTATTGCTTGCACGGGTCTAATTACATCCTGCGAGGGTCACTAGAATTGCTTTGCTAGATTTTTAGTAATTTGTGTCCCTCGCGCTCAATAGCCTACGAACATACCATAAACCACAAATTTCCGAACGGCACATCTGTATGTAACGGTCCGCTTGCCGATTAGTCACCCGGAGGAAATTCCAGATTTTTGGGACTTTTCGCCCACCCCTCGCGACCGTCTCTCACCCTTCCAAGGTGACAGCGCGCTAATTGCGCACTGGAAGGGCGGTAAAGACGATATTAGTTACGCTGATTGGCAAATGCAATCGTTAACCATTAACCAATCAGCGTGTCCCAACAAAAATCCCTCTCACGGACGTCCGAGACGCGACGTCGGGAGAGTGAGTCGTCGAGTAGTCGTTCAACCACCACGAACAAGGAGAACCAAGGAGCAACCAGCTCACATCACGCGATACCATAGATCAGTTTTTACAAGTCCCAATCATTTGGGTGGTCCTTCGAACCAGTTTCTACACGGCACAACATTGTGCAAACATCCACAAAGCTCGAAAGTTCATCGCCACAACCACGGGCATTAACAAACGCACTAGGGTTAAGTTTGATAGTCTGAATAAAAATTATGCTTTGAAAGGTCCTTTGAGTTGATCTGAAGGTTCCGTTACAACTTTGTGTGTTGAAACTTAGAAGACGTTCTTACTGGCGAATGATTACACTAAAAATAAGTGGGCGTAAAAGAAAGTTTAGCTGAAGCTTTTCTTTAAATTATGATTCCATAATTTGCATAATTTATGACTTATAAAATTGTACTACGCGTGTATCGTTACCTAGCTGCTATGGAACATTTACCGATCCAATATTCATCGAAGCTCTTTTATTTATGTATTCAGGGTGTCCCAGTTTTTTCCTATTAAGCTTTGTCCGTATGTTCTATGGGTATAAGTAAGAAAAAAATATTGTCTAAATATAGTTTGAAGCTTTATTAAAAAATTATAACAATAATACAAAATACGAAAGGAACGGTAACAACTCGTACCCAATTATGTTGTAAGATCTCTTTCTTTTGATCCACAATCGATCTAGGAATTATTGAAGCTGAAAGAGCTTGAACTGAATGAAACTCTTATTAGAAGATTGAAATGAACAATTTCAAGTTATCTATATTCATTCCACTCAAATTTACACTCTTAGTTCGTTAAAAAATTGGGTAAAAGATAACAAATTTTTCCTGTATTATTTATATAAGACAAATTTTCCAAAAACTATATACAACTGAATTCCCAATTCCGTAAAAAAGGAAATTTTTACATTTAAACCATTTTTCTATAAATTAGCCGCTCATTTACCAAGTCGGTTAACTCCAAAAAACAAAAAAGTGGAGAAAATTGATGAAATTATTATTATACTCAGCGAAATTCTTTTAAGCGTTTGAATTACATTATCACAACAATTTAAATGATTTATCATTCAACGACTATAAAAATTTTTGTCGTTTAGCGGTGTTGAGCTCAATTATTAAGGAAAGTTGTTTTAAATATAAAAAGATAAGCATCAATCAACTGCTTTAGCGCTCAAATTGAAAGAAATTCGAAAAGTGGAGTTAACCACTTTGGCCTGTGAACCGCTGAAATAACAGTTTCTGAAATATTAAATAAAATGTGTATCTGAAACTTTTAGGAATCGTACGTAAAAAGTTCAATATCTTTATTTTCGTACGAACAGTGTCTTAGTTAAAGCGAATAAATTCCAGAGAATAATTCGCCGGAAATAGAGTTAACTTTTAATCGAATATTTTACCATTACAGGTCACGCTCTCCATCTCCATTCTCATCAGTCTTCACGTGTTCTTCCTGTTGGTCGTCGAGATCATTCCACCTACGTCGCTGGTCGTGCCGCTGCTTGGAAAGTACCTGATATTCGCCATGATACTCGTTTCGATAAGGTAAGTGTTCAAAACATGTCTGAAGTAACTCGTACTGCCAACTGTTAGCTGCGACTTTTCCAGTTTATCGCG
The DNA here is from genome assembly GCF_001263275.1 of Habropoda laboriosa. Classification (NCBI taxonomy): domain Eukaryota; kingdom Metazoa; phylum Arthropoda; class Insecta; order Hymenoptera; family Apidae; genus Habropoda; species Habropoda laboriosa. Next base: position 419,109 of record NW_017100181.1, on the reverse strand, counting down.
CTGCACAAAACCTTCAAAGTGATTTCTGAGCAGCACAAGTTTCGTGCTTATTTCAGAACGCGTTCACACAGTTAGCCATGTGAAGATGCAGAAACGCCAAGTGATTTACAGACAAGTTCGAATGCTATTTTCAGACGCACTTATTGCGCTAAATATGAATTTCAATCTGTTTTCCTCTTACAAGTTACGAAGAACGGTAATACAGGATGACCTTAATTTTAAAAAAATTTTTAAATTATAATTACAATTACAGGTTAACTTTACAATTATAATTAAAATTAAAGGTTAATTTCAAAATTAACCTTCAATTTTTCATTACGAATCTTTTTTCCTTTAAACACCTTGGTTTGATTGCAGGCTGATTGCAGTTCGTGTTTTTTGGGTCATTTTTTGTCAGTCACCTTTACTTTTTTAAAAGGGACCCTATACTTTTTTCGCCCATTTTTTTAACAGATAAAAAGACAAATACGGCAAGTGCCGCAACATACTTTTCTTTCTGTCATTAGAGCAGGAAAAATGGTGGAAAAAATGACCTACAGAACATCAGATATAATTGAAAACCACAGCACGACATTCCAGAAAATTATCTTTAATTGACTTTGCTACAAACTGCACACAAAACTTTCTAGCAATATCGTACCTGTGATCTAATATTTGACTTTAAGTCTGAATAAACTCGAAAGATGACGTATGTTTAACGGAAGTTAAATAATTACGCAAATTAAAGAGAAACTGATTATTCGATTTTAATTTGCATTATTCATTCGCACTTTCATCAGCTTAAAGTTACAGTACACTCTCAGTTACGTATTACGAATTATAATTATTTAAGTCACCAAAGAATAGGAGTAATTTTTCGCTTTGCTTTTCATTTCCACAATAGAAGAATGTTTTCATTCTAATCGATGAAATAGATAGCAACATCGCTGGTTCAGAGTTATTTGTCAAGAGTTGAAATGGAATTCGTCTCTGGAAGGAACCTGCGACCCTTGAAATTTCTCTTTGTCAGTTTATTTCATCCCTTTTTTCCGGTCTAATGGTAACCGTCACTCACCTTCGTGCTCAAGAGCAAACGTCTGTACGTAATTTATGTACACACCTGACATACAGAATTACCAGAGGGAAGAAACAAGTAGCGTATATTCTTTATTTAAGGCACAAAATTCAAATCGAACTCGTATATAACTGCACACTCCGTAATTTGAATTTGTAACACCCTACTTACTTACAAGTTTCTCCTTTCAAGGTTTCAAATATTTCTAAACGTTTGTTTCAAGATTTTCGCTTTCCAGTCTTATAAATTTTTAACTGATTGATACAATGGTGTAATGGTAACAAAATGGTCACGGATTAATTACTTTCTTTTTCATATGAACTTCAGATAATTGCCTTATGGTCTTTTTATTTCCGAAAACAAAATGCTACTTCAAACGATATGATCGAATATTAAATCAGGCATAAAAACTTTTTCACACTAGGTTTACGGGACGCACCATTTTGACGCATTTCGAATTTCACGAGGAAAATTACAGAAGCCGTTTACATTTCTCTCCTATGCTTATTATACATTTTATATAAATATATTGTTCGTATTATCGTTCATTTGTAAGTTAATAGTGTATAATATGTTGCTTTTTAAAGAAAATATGCGGTGCCATTCACGCGTCAATTTGAGAGAATTTGTAGAGATAGGTACAGTAGTGCGCACATAAGTGGGGAGGTGACTTCTGCGAAGTTAACTAAAGAAAAGAGAGGAGTGTGCCTGAGTGGGATACCAATTGTTAAGCACTCGGGTACTAATGTGCCGTCTGAAGATTGAATGTATTGCGTTGAGAGTCTGATGGAATCCTTAGGATTTCTGATGTAACTGCTGGTCTGTGTACTAACACTCTGTGGTCTTAAGCTAAGTCGGCCTTCTTATCGAAATCTTCTAAAATTTGAAGAAGGGACGCGAAGGGAGGTTCTTAAAATTACTAAGTGACCAACCCCGTATCGCCCGCTTCTATTGCGAATTTGAAGAAGGGACGCGAAGGGAGGTTCTTAAAATTACTAAGTGACCAACCCCGTATCACCCGCTTCCATTGCACCCGGAGCGCGTCACGTCCTTGGACCGGGGGTGACGAAGCTGGTCCTTGCTGGATGGAAATTTGAAAACAAGGGGGGAAAACCCGGCCAGGTCAACTCTGACTCTCCGACTCGTTCGGAGGGTCAGGTACCGAGAGGCCTCGGTAATTGCGTCGGTTTCGAAGACCCTTTGGGGGGTGACTTTATGATACCTTGCCTTACCGACTGAACAATAGCCTATTCTTTAATATTTGAGAAATTCTACGTGCCGCATGTTGGCTGCAGACCGGTCTGCTAAATTAAAAATAACGGTTTGCTGAACTAGAAATCACGTATCATAAAATCGTCCCCTTGCTGTCCTAACAGCGATATATCAAGTGTCAGTCGTTCACATTCACTCCGATGTCCCATTTCCAAAAATTGGTGGGGATAGCGACGGACGCTTAAGTGTGCAAAAATGCGTACGCTTATGCGTGCACTACTGTACATAAGAAATGTCCGTAAACCTAGTGTTATAGAAGTTCACTGCACTTTGCAACTTAATTTTTGCGTTTTAATTTTTTCTTTTTCTTTTCTATTCTTCAACTTATTAAAAAGAGAAGGAAAAATAAAAGCAGTAGTGTCGAGGACTTTTGCATAACTCTCTATGTTTATAGGAATTTTACACGTCCCAATACATAATTGTGTAAAATTAAATAGTCGGAGAATTTTCATACGCATAATCTAAATATGCTTCTTGTGCATGGAATATCCATAATACAATGGATATTTGAAAAAATTTTATTTCTAATTAACTCCTCAACCTACAACATCGTGTCAGACTCGTGGCAGAAATTTTGGTCAAGATGTGACTGAAATAATGATATTAGTAAGGAAACTTCATTGTAATGCTAACTTTCCTTTTAATTTGTAAAACTGAGGATTACTAAATGCAGTTAATAATACTGAAGCAGTAAAATGGCTGACGCTTAGATGCATAGTCAGAAAAGAAATCATAGGTTAAGGGGTTAATTACTACGTTTTAATCCTCTTTTGTTCAACATCAAGTGAGGGAAAAAGCGTAATTGTACTACTTTTACTCTATTCTATAAATTACTGAAAGTATTCATCGAAGTGCCAAAAATGCGCATATATCTGCAGAATAGAAAGAGTGGCGAAAAGAGTGGCCCGATTTAATTTGTTGTACCAGTTTCGTTTCCTCGCACCTTATCGAAACACGAGTTCTCGAAAGTCTTTCTAACTATCAAAGTGCGTCATCGCGATATTCAACGGCCATACAAAAGGTTTTTGTTTTCGGATCTGGGTTATCGCACAAATGGACCGTGCGGGCCACCTTATTCTGAACATATAGACAGGCTAGTTCCAACGAAATATGCACAATGTGCGCGCATCGACAATATTAATTTCACGTGGATATGTCGATGATCGAGTCTTTAAAGATTAAAAAATATACGTGCCCTTCGACACAAAACATTTTGTCTGCATCGTTGCAAAATAAATACACTTCACAAGTTGTATCTTAATTTTGCAATTTAAGTTGTTTTTTAAATTTTGTAACGAAGAATGGTGTAGTCTTTTAGCAAATTTTCCGCAAATATTTATGGAGAGTTTGTTAGATATCCGTTGGCAACTCTGAACTTAACTTTACTTCGTACGTTAGTATTCTCCTATTTTGTAGATTGTGCTAAATTAAATTAAAGAGTTTCTATATTTCCATTTTACACCGTTCTGAAAACTACTAGATACGAGACTCATTTTAGGCGTAACGTTATTAAACACTTATTAGAATAAATATTTAGGCATGCAGTATAACTAAAGTGACCAGACATACTGATATACACTGCCGGCCAAAAGTTTGGAATCACCTCGCAATTTTCGTCAGTACTGAATCTGCTACTAATTTTTCATAGACTTGATATTGATATTGTGGAGATAAATTGCTATTTATCGATTGATTTGAATGATACAAAATTCGTTAAAAAATTCTTAAAGATGGTGACTTTTTTCTGGGAATTTTTCTGTAACTTGCAATGCACAGTGATTCCAAACTTTTGGCCGGTAGTGTATGTAGTACAGTGCTGATTTTAAAGGCTCTGTACTGAGTTCAATTTCGTACTGAATATTGTATACAGTGCTGTAGTCGTAAAATCAGCAGGAGGTATACGGTATATGGAATAAAAATTTTTAAACATTTTTAAAGGTATATAAAAATATTTTTTTGTTTGAACTATGTATAGTTATAGAAATCCGTACACTGTATTATTTGTTGAAAGAAATTTTAAATATTGCTTAAATAAAGAGAAAATAATAAAATAAAATGTTTTAGTCGGGTATTTAGTAAAAAATTATCATTTTAAAAGCAAATTGAAACAATTTAAAATATTTAGGTGAATATTCAAAATTTTTGAAATTTTCAATAAGCATAGGGTATACTATTTGCTCAGATCAAACCACAGCCTTGGTTGTATATAAATATATACAATTAAAGTAAATGAATATCTTCTGTGTATTCCTGGTACAAATACACCAGTGGAGTATTTTCAATAATAAGTAAGGTATGGGCAACGAAAGGAATCAATTAGGATTAGATACTTGAAAAGACAGATTAATTGTAAAGTAGAATATTAACACGTTGACTGCCACGCCGAAATCACATGTTTTGCTCAGGGCGCCACATTTGAAATTTTCAATAAGCATAGGGTATACTATTTGCTCAGATCAAACCACAGCCTTGGTTGTATATAAATATATACAATTAAAGTAAATGAATATCTTCTGTGTATTCCTGGTACAAATACACCAGTGGAGTATTTTCAATAATAAGTAAGGTATGGGCAACGAAAGGAATCAATTAGGATTAGATACTTGAAAAGACAGATTAATTGTAAAGTAGAATATTAACACGTTGACTGCCACGCCGAAATCACATGTTTTGCTCAGAACACCTCGAAAGTAGTTTTATTATTCTAAGCATATAATGGCAAAGTAATAATAAATATGGTTATGTAAGACAACATTCTTACCCATGGGGCGTTTATCTTTCTGGTGGTCACGGGTGACCACCGTGGCACCTTGGTCCACCCGATGACACTTGTCAACTATTTTGGAATATTTATTTACGCTATTTACGACGCTTGTGCGATGTGGTGTATACCTCAAACGGTATCATAGCAACGTAGTAAACAGATCTGCATTTATTTTGACAAAGAAAAAAAAAATTTTGCAAATTTTGGGCACATACTGCCCAGATTGTATCGATCAGCCGCATCTATGTTTGAAATGCTTTAATACGATACACCGGTAGATAGAAGATTTGATAAAAATTAATCTCTCATTTTTGATCTTCTAGTAAAAATTTTGAATCGTTGAATAGCGATGATGTTCAAAATTCATTAACTGTCAATGTTCATTCAACTTTTACAATTATAAACATTTGAAGCACTCCGGTCACCGATGACCACCGTGGCAGTCAACGTGTTAATGTAAACTGTGGTCAGTTGTATGAAGAAATTTGAAATAACGAAGAATTATTGCATATGAAATGACAGTATTCTCATGGTAGATTCGTTTAAAAATAAGTAAAGTTTGGCAATTTTTTTCATAGGTAACTAATCACTAAAATGTTTTTTCAGAGCAAATAAATGTAACTTTCAGCTTTTTTTCAATTTTTAAAAAGTAAAAATGTTACAAAATGAAGAAGTCATTCGCTAATTGCGAAACTTCTTCTGCTAGAACATCAATTGCTGGCCGCCATCGCCGACAGGGATTGGAACGTCTGAAATAAAAAGTTCTTCTTGATTTATAAAGGAAAATGTATTCTCTGCAGTCTAGCGTGCGATTTTTCGAAAATTTTTATTAGTACAGAAATAGTAGCAGTTTGAAGAGGAAAAACCTTTTTTTACCAAAAAGAAAATCGACTTTAAACGTAAAGAATCACATGCTACGTTATAGATAACACATTTTTATTTATAAATCAGAAGGAATTTTTTATTTCAGACGTTCCAATCCTTGCCAACAATGGCACTCGACAATTGGTATGCTAGCAGAGCATGTTTCGTAATAACTCCGTCATTTTGTAACATTTTTACTTTTTAAAAATTAGAGAAGAAACTAAAAGTTACATTTAGATTCTCTGAAAAAATTGAAACTTTTCATTTAGCAGTTACTTCTCTTTAATAAAAATTTACTGAATTTGTCTCCGGAAAATCTGATCAATTGAAGTACGAGCAATTATAAATTTGCAGTTATGCCAGTGACAGAAGCTTCTTCTACACATACTTAATAGATGTAACATGTGGGTACTTTAGACGAAGATATTTTTACTTCAATTTTGTTTCCCTTCATTCGAGCAGATTTTAGGTCGCATTAGCGATTGGTCAGTGACACAAATATTGAGATACACGGGTAATACCGCTCGAACGAATTTCGTTCCATGCTTTTTCCACTATTAAATGAATGTGCTTACTGAAGTGTAAGTACACACACGAAGAATAAAAGAACAAAAAATGTCCTTTGGTATTCGAATCAAAAATTAAGTCCGAAACAGGTAGCATTCGTGAAGTGGTAATATCTCAATAATGAAACAGCATGTACTCTATGTACCGTTCATAAGTATTAGGACAGCTATTATGTTCGTGCAGAAATTATTAGGGGGAGTTCCCCTAGCGCCGGACACTTAAGGTTTTTCTTAAATAAATCCCTCTACCTGTGCACACGCGACTGAAACGCGTAGAAAATTAGGAGATACGCAGAATAACGGCTCCGTAGCGTTTCAGTTATTGCAGATATAACCAATGTCCGATATTAGGTGCCGTCCGTCGTTAAGGGTACTCCCCCTACTTGGAATTTGTTATGAAATAATTCCTACACTGGCCGTATATGTTCAGTCAAAAAATATGTAATGTTTACTTAAACTCGTTAGTAGACCAACCGGGTTCATTACTGACAAGGAACGTTCGCGAACGGTCCGGCTTCGATTTTGATGAAACTTTGTACACTTATAAAGCAGCCAAAAATAATCGACACGTATTTTTTTTTAGCTGCGGTAACTCGAGTTTAAGGGGTGAAACCACCCCTTGAAGTTTTGGCTCGAAACGGCTATCTCGAAAACGGAAAGACATACGAAAAAATTGTTAATGGGCGAGGTTAATGGTTTCTGACGTACAATAACATGGTGTTAAAAAATTTAACAAAATACAGTTTGTTTATAACAAAAAAAAATTTATTAACTTAATTTTTCATTTTATTGAAATTTTCATAATGACAAAAAATGACGAGCATTTTATTCCAAATCCATTAGTATATAACCACTGTCCACTTTTAGCATACCACAGTTGCAAGGAAAACATGACTTCCGATACGCTTATCCAGAGAATGTCAATTTACGAAAATTAGAGAAGGAAGTGGAACGAGAAAAAGCAAAATTTAATTATTGCCCTTTTTTTAGAACTTATGAATGGAGTGAGAATTATCGAGTGATAACATTAAGTTGAAGATATATTGGTAAAAATGTATGTGTCCTTTACGCTACGAGATTCTAAACTGAATAATTTCTTTCTGAATCCTAATAATTTTGGAATTACTGTTTAGTTTTAATTCACATTCAAAAAGTGGCCTAATACTTATGAACGGGAGTGTATATAATTACAGGTTAATAAAACGTAGATTTAGATACATAGATATAGAACATAGTTAAATGAAATTCCTTTCAACTATATTTTTCTACTCTGTGAGTAATATTATATGCTTAAAAATCATTGTAATAGTTTTCTCCGTTGTTACAATCAGTTTGCAGTAAAAATTAAGTTTTCTTTATTGCAAGTTATCCAAATAGAGTACAAAAGAGTGGTTGTGCTTTTTGTAATTAAAAGTTGATAAAAAATAGTCCAAATGTAATTTGAGCGTTTGTTTGAAATTGCGTAGTAATTGTTTTTTATAATACATTTTTATAATAGATACACTGCTCGTCAAATAAATAGCATAATATTTATTAGTATCAATACTGCACATGGCAGCATGGCAGTCATTGAATTCTGAAAACTTTGTAAACTTGCAAACCCAAACGTTGATAAATGTATTCGAGTCTTCCTCCGGACTGAATAAACACGTCTGATCTAGCTTGAAACAAGCTTCAAAATTAGTTTCATGCCTGTTCCACCTAGAGGCGATTACAGACTGCAATATATGTAGAGTAATTTGAACATGAACCACAATCGCGATACTCTATGAAACTGAAAACATTAAACATTACGGTACAGTGATTCGATAAATTGAAAAAGTTTCCTTTTGTTTGTTGAGAAATTGCCGTTTACTGTTATTCATATCAATCACTATTTCTTCACTATTTCCCATTAGTTACGGATCAATATTTATCGTTGTTGTAGTATAATTTTAATAAAGAATCAAAAAGATTTGCTTTTGCGCGAAGCAAATTACCTGCAGCAGTGCCGTTCAGTCATTGCCCGTACGGGCAGCGCGTTAGGCTTCCCCGGGTGTAAACAAATCGGCGGGCAACGAGGCGTGTATGTACACGTACAGTGGGTGATCAAATTATCAGAGCCACCTGCAAGAAATTGACGGATTTACATTATAGCGATTAATTTTCAAATGGAAACCTAGTTATACCGAATTCTTATTATTCTTTTTATGAAGCGTTGATGTTTACAAATTGCAAATATACACCTGACAACACTTTCGGCAATATTATCTGTCATATGGGCGTTATTTTGTATCAGTACTGCAAATCGCCACTTGAGAACCACGTGTTACAGTTTTGTTGGTTTATAGATCTTGAGCATTTGAAATTTTGCTGCAGTATTTTTACTACTTATAACGCATAGTAAGTTACATAAAATGTATCGAAAAAAGAATCAAGGCTGTAATTGCGGCAAAAGGTAGCGCTACCAGATATTATAAGCTAAGTTCAACAAACAATCGTTAATTAAAAATTATCTAGTGTAAAAACCTTGATGTTGTGATTTTATTTCCACACAAAAGCAAAAAACATATTTTTCGTATTGTAGCTCTAATAATTTGATCACCATAAAGATGTGTAACACAAGCGTCTGTCTTCCACTCGGCTTCAATGCATGTGATGTCACTAGCCCGCGACTTTGCCCTCAGCTCTGCCCGCGGGCATCGGCGGGTGCCTTTGCCCGCCTAAAGGCCTACTGAACGGCACTGACCTACAGGCTGTCCTTTTTAACTGGACAGGGTGGAATATCTCAGAAGGATCTGAACCTATCGAAAAAATATTCTTACAAATGTTGTTTGGTATGATGGGAAATATTGTTGCGTCCCTTGCTCCGCAATTCTTCAGTGAATTTAAGCAAATCCTGCTTACGCTCGCTCGCGACGGTCGCTCAAGACGCTGGTCACCGGGAAATTAATCCGGATGACCGTATTGAAACTTGGAAGGTGACTCTCGATCGAGTCTGATGTGATGTGTTACGAGACTCATGGGCGAGTCTTTGGAAAAACTGTGTCTGTCGTCGTAACGATGTATATCGTTCACTGATCTAACAATACAAATGTAATTCGTGCTTCGCTGGTGTGTAGGTGTATATATAGACGCTGTGTTGGTTCTCATTGGTTGTTGTGTTATGGAGGTTGGTCGACGAAAGATGTGATTTTTGATAACGAATGTTTTATGGTCCCAAGTGTTTTGGGACCTATTGTCTAATTGTCTGTATATTGCGGTCTGGCGGCTAAATGTGACTAAATCGTTTATTGTCATAATCCGCCAAACCGAGGCTCCGTTGCGCCCTAATGAGGTCGCAACAAAGATAATGTTGTTGTACCGTTCGCGTATCGTGTGACTGACGATTTTTAGTGAAACGGCGGTCTGCGTCAATCTAATCACGCAAATCAATTTGGAGAAGAGTGGTTGGGTTAAAAATGTCTCGACAAGTTTTACCCTTATCATCTAATTCAACTAGTTAAATTTTTACAATAAGTACAAAAAGAAATGGTGTATAGTTGTCGTTATGTGTAACGGACTTGTACAAAATTATAGGTTAGGTTAGGTGGCGCTCGTGTCCCCTCGTTACTAACTGAGAAATTGTGGTGGTGGTTGAGCATATATTTGGTATGTCGGAGGGGGTGTGGTTGTAGGTGTGTTTCAAGTGGAGATGATGATCGGTGGAGGTTGGCAAATTTTGACCTTTAGGATTGTGGGTGTGGAAGAAGTGAGCTGATGGTTAAAAAATGTAAAGATGAATTATGGTTCGGTACCGGACAGTGGTATAAATAGTTTTTTTCGCTTGTAAAGCACAAGTTTAAGTTTACTTTTTAAGTGAAACGCTATATATACATTTTTGTTATATAATATGATAGCGTTTGTCGAGACGAATGCAACAATGTGTTGCACGAAGACATTCCGTTTTATGAAAAATCGTAAAGTAGTGAGGATTGGGGGAGTCCAATTCACATGTGTCACGCCTTCGGTCAGCTAAACCCTACTTGACTGTACAACTAATACAAATTCTTCACGATTTTGCAACTTTTCATAAAACGAAATGACTTAATGTGGCAATGTTAAATTTATCCAAACAAACGCTGCAATATTAAGAATAGAAAAATACATATAGCGTTGCATTTAAAAATATTAACTTGACTTTGAAATTTCTCCCGCTTCAACCGCGGACAAACTATTTATACCACATAATGTCCCCCATCGCACCAAGCAACTTTTGTAAGAACATTTTTTCCATAGCTTCGGTTCCTTCTGAGATGAAAAAGACACCCAATGTGTGTACTAAAAATGCCATTGCATATTAAATTGTAAATGTAACATTTCTACGATATTTCATACATTTATTCGTCGTTAAGTAATAAGCATAACTAAGATACAATCTAATCAACATTTTAATATTTATTCTATAAACTACCCCTTAAAAATAAACTGACCAAGAAACTATAACAATTTAACGACGAACATGCATAACGTGCAGTTTAAAGTGTTCGAAAACTATGCATACTTACGCGAAATTACTACTTAATGAACAGGGCGACGATAGTATTTCACAGGAACGTAGCGACATTAAAGGACATCACTGTGTTGGACCGGAATTCGCGACAATCTCCGAAGGAGAGAGAGAGAGATAAAAAGACAAAAGTCTGGAGCATGGAACGTAGAGGACGTCATTCTGTTGTATGTATCAGCGGCGTTGAGCACGTTACGAGTCCACTTTTACGTGCAATAAAATATACATCCGTTGTGAGAGACAAAGAAATATGTATAAAGGGAAGGATGAAGGTAGAGGAGAGGGAAAGATATAACGTAGGGAAAAGAATAAAGGACCGAATGCCCTAAAAAGTCCTGAAACGTTAATAACGAACGACTGAACACGGAGACTGTGGTGAAATCGTTGCGTCCCAGTTTGCGGCAGTTTGTTGTGGACTTTAAAATCTTGGTTTTGTATAAGCAGCACTAACAACGAGGAACAGGAACGGCAGTTCCTGTAGATTTGGAGAAGATCCAGGATCCGTGGCTACCCGTTCCCTCCTCGTTCTCTCCCTTCCACACCATAAAGCTAATGTCTCGTCTTACCGCTTTTACAATTCGAAATCGTCTCTTTGCCGTCGGCGTGTGTGCATCGAAGAAACGGAATGTCTTCAGCCCTTTTCATCTCCCGACTCGTCTTTGCCACCCGCCTGCACCTTCGTCCCTTCTCCCCACAGCCTTCTGAACTCTTTGCCCCTAGCACGTTATCACCGGCAACAGGGCCCTTTCTCTATTCATTTTTCTTCTTTTTCTTTTTCTTCTTCTTCGTCGTTTCCCTCCCCCTACCTCCTCCCCACGTCAGTTCCACTGCTTTCACTGCAATTTCTTACCTTCTAGAAACCGTTTTCTCCGTTTGAAAAGCCTTTTAATGCCGTTATAATGAATGTCCCTCGCGATTGATACCGACACTAAGGCGAAACAATGGCCTTCCCGATCGATCCTATGCATCCCGGTTACGTTTCTACGCTACGCTCTGAGACAATGCAAATGAAACGGAAGCCGTGTCTGCCGTAGCAGGAAAAAATTTATGAGCATTGTCCGTGCTTACTGCACGAGCTGATTCGAGGAATAAAGCAGATGAACGCCAATGGGAATGTAGATCAATGACGGGACGAAGGAGAGACCTACTCCCGCGACTCAATTTAATTTAATACTATTCGCCGATGTTCCCGATGAATAGAAGCAAACGGCATTCTTTCGAACCCCGACAGTTTCTTCCCCTTCCGAATTGCTTCATCAAGATTTTCGAGTTCTTCGCGATAATCTTTTTTACGTGAATGTGTTTGTGAAAATTCGCGATATTTGTCGAGAAGAAACCAGCAAAATATTGGGCTGCTCTGTGAAATAGAGGGATTTAACGTTAGAAGCACCAGACTGGTTAATATTAACCCTTAGCAGTAAATATTATCGTTTCATGTAGATCACTAACTGTATCTAATGTACACTAATACTACACTGTCGTTCGTAAGTGTTAAGATATCTATTATGTTCGTACAGAAAATATTATATTCTTCGTCCAAATAAGTATCATATGAGCCACTTAGAAGCCAAAATCATTGGCTTAAAAATGATGGAGCTAATCACTTTGGCTTCTGAGCGGCTCGAACATCGGTAAAAATATTTAGTGTGTTCACGCCGTTATGTAGTTTCCAACGTTCCCTTCGTAAGCAGTAGTTTAGTGAGAAAGACAGAAGAGGACAAATTATCATTATTTTTGATACACAATACGATGGCTTGAATAGATTGCAATCGTTCTCGCGTAATGACCATACCACAATTTTTTTTTTAATTTATAGGTATAATTACTTTTACACTATACGAAAGCGACTGCCGAAACAAGTTCAACGACCTGCAACAAAACTCATTTTCAAACTCAATCTTGTGACAATGTTTGGTGTGACATAATCAATGACACTATTAGGATCTTGTTTTCATGACGGCAGCTTAAATAGTAATAAACTCGGTGTATGTACTACGAAATTCTAGGCTGAATCATTTTCTTCAGGATCTTAACAATTTTGTAATGACTCTTTAGGCTTGTTTCACATTCAGTAAGTGTCCTAACACTTATGAATAAGAGTGTACGTACAATAGCACGTACGGAAGACATGTATTGTAATTTATTGTTGAACGCGTAACAAACCCGGATTCGTTTGTTCTCATTTCTAAAGGTATTGTTGCCGTTAGCAAGTCTGGTTAGATACGCGCAAAGTTGATAAGTCGAATAATTTCAAAGTAATTTGACAAATTATCTCCGAAAGCGCGGAAGCTTGTAACGGAAGCAGCAGCAATATTGATATCTAAATTTTTCAAATAATTTCACGATAATTCTTCTACCTACGGAGTCCACGAAATTCGTTGGAAATCTCTGACCCGGAGCAGACACTCAAACGGTTCGATTGAGAAAAAGCTTAAGATGGAGGCTCGAGGGATACAGAAAGGTTCTGGCGAATTGTTTTCGCCCGTTTTTGTTCCTTCCTTATTCCTCATTGTTTGCGACCGGCTCGTCTGAAGCAGCGACTGCCACGTGGTTTCTTGAATTCGCGCAAGTGGCAAAAACAGAAAGGGGATGGAAGGAGTAAAGGAGTGGCGGAATCGGGGCGTCTCGTGAGTTAAATGTCGTTCATACGGAGTCACAAATGCTGCTATTAATATTAAACGAAGGCCCAGTGCCGGTTTCAAAGAGATTTCCCTGCTCGTACGAGGCTGGCAGCGCCCTTTGAAAAGAGCCCTTACGGGCCAATGAACCCATGCAGGGGTGTGAATAGAAACACTTCTGAAATTAATGTTCCGGAATGTCGACGACCGGCTGACCCGTATATCGAACGCGAGTCTGTGTACTTACCTGAGATTTTTATTTCACCATGGAGGCGGAGGTTGAATTGGAAAGCCTCGTAATCAGCGCGAGGACTCGTACAAATTCTTCGTGTCGATGTCCAAAATTAAAACGGCACACATGGCCCTGTGAACTTCCATCGGTGTATTCGGCACCGGGGAGCAATTTCCCATTTCATTAATTCCCGCGATGACAAACGCGTTCACAGTCACCGGAATAAAATTTTCCTTCGTTGTTTTATGGACATTGGATCTAACGTTCGTTTTGTATGAATTACAGTCTGTCTAACAAGAGCGCGACCGTTAATTTGGAATAACAGTTTTGATCGTAATTCACGTGTTTTTTAATTCTACCTTTTAATTGCTTATTACCTTCTTTCCTTGGTTATTTGGAAATATTTTAGCTGTTAGTGTTTCGATTTAACTTACACCTTTCTAGTAATCGTGAGACTCTGTACAACTGGATGCAATTGCAAAGTAATTTATTTGCGAATATAATTTGGTAAATATAATTGTGTATTGTATGTATCAGCCAGACTTGGTAGGTACATTACAGAAATTCAACCATTTTTAGTAGGTCAATGTTAAAGTGACCTTATACAGGGTGTCCCAATTTTTGAAATTAGGAAAAATTGTTGTACAAACATAGGTCTTTTGAAGCTTTATTAAAAAGTTATGGCAATAATACGAAATTAAGAGAACAATAGCAGATTATCACGGTTACTGCGATATAATACAGAAATAGATCAGCAATATTTACGTTTTCTCTGTTTATGCAAGAAGCATCTAATACTCCATCTCAAGATTGACATCAGAAAACAGAATTTATTACTCTGCGAATATCGTTATTATTTTGTTTTATTTCGGTAAATGCATCGTTGATTTAAATATCAGGCAAATATTGATGATTTATTTCTGTATTACATCGCAGTAATCGTGAGTCTGGTGTTGTTTCCTTCATTTCGTATTACCGCCATAACTTCTTAACGAAGCTCTAAAAGACTTACGTTCGTATAAGATTTTTTTTTTATTTCGACCCATAGAATATACTGACCACGTTTGTCCGTTAAAATCTGGGACACCCTGTATAAGAAACATTAGAATAGAGTGTAAGGAAAATTTAAACATTGGAGAATCGTTAAATGAGACGTTGGAAAGTTTACTTGCATACACTTTACATCCGTAGGAACGATGAAAAACATAAATCAATTTGTTTACTTAAATATCTCGCAGAAGTATACATATAGGGTGTTCAGCAATAATTAGTAGAAAATTTAAGAGGTGTTTCTGCAAGTCAAAATAGGGCGAAAATCAAGAGGAACAAAAGTGTAGGAAGGTTTGCTCGGCCACAGGGATATTTTTAATCGTTAATAATTAAAAAACGAAGGCTCAAACGCAATTTTGTCATTCTTGATTTTCGTCTTATCTTAACTTATGGAACCGCCCCTTAAATTTTCTAGCAATCGTTACCGAGCACTGTATACATGTACACATACATAAATGTATTGTTATATTAAAGAATGTTTAAAATATATTTTGACCTACTAACTAAATTAAGTGTGACATGAAAATAACATTTTTAGCTCTAAAACATCCCGTAAAACATCAAAAAATGCATATGTATGCGAAATTTTGCAGCTGATTTTAACAGAAATATATGAAATTTCAAGAAAGTTGGAACATTAACTTTATTAATACTTTTCAATTAACATAAGTTGTCTGTTATAGAATGTTAAAAATATGATATCTACTGTGTATGCTTAATTCTTTGAGAATTGTTTATCAAAGTGTCACACAAACTTGTCACGTCAAACAGACTGTATGTGAGTCGTTAAAACAGTGATTCGGTTGTAAAAACGAAACGTATTTATTGAATTTTACCAATGTTTGATCATTTTAGTTGATGTTCAAAAATGTTCTAAGAAAACTACAATTATGTTCGTTTTGGCTGAGAGTGCGAAGTGGATGGTGGCAGCGAATAAAGGTTGGAAAGGGTAGTGGGTCATGCTAAGATTGGGGCGGAAAAATTAGAAACTTTCTCTAACGATTTTCTCGAGGTTCACGAGGCAAGATTAGAATTTTAATTTCCTGTGCTGCCTGCCATGTACCGTTTCGTTCTTAACAATTACAATATAAATTATTTCCACAAATCTCTGAATTACAAACTTCAATATTTAATCGAGGCGAAGTACGAAAAACTCGGAGATTTAATATATCGTGAACACGGTGGATTCTCTATTTGCTCGATACGACGCGAATATTATACGAGCTTGATAGAAGAATCTTTGTTAACGGCGCTCGTATGTCATTCATTTTATACCTGTACGTTCATTTTACGGTTAAATACTCTGCTCGGGTCCGTGGGAGTTCGCTCTGATTATCGCATTGTTCAACGATCTCCGAAGGCCACGGGTGCAGAAACGAGCACTACGTTTTAACGTTGAACACGTCACGCGTGAAACGCATCCTAAAATTGCCAGAATGTAAATGATAACGTGGCCCCACCTAACAAGTTTTCACAATTTCATTTCTCAACGCGCTACATTACACACAAGAGCCGCGTAAACATGTTGCAGCGATGCCTTTCATCGCGCGCTCGCGGCAGTCTTAATGGTACATAGCGTAAGTGGAAAATTATGTACAGTTGGTGGAACCGATATAGCGAGGTCGTAAAGTCGGTCACGCGTCGAAGTACACGTAATCCGAGCGCAACAAACACCAGCTCGTGGGAGATAACGAGATCGAGACTCGTTCGGGTCCGTTCGATGACAACTCGGAATTGCTTCTTCAGTTGCGTGTGTATTTAAACAAATTTTGTCTGCGTCTTAATCGTTTACAGCTGCACGTTAATTTTTACGAATAAAGACGGAGACTTGCAATTAGTAGGTGTTGGAAATGGGACCCGATTGCGATACAGGGCTTGAATGCGTGCGTGCGTCACCAATAAGTGACGATCGGCCGATTCTCTATTGTTCTCCACGCGTGTCCACGTTGTGTCGCGGTGTAAATAGTTGTTGTTAATGCCCGTGGTTGTGGCGATGAACTTTCGAGCTATGTGGATGTTTGCACGATGTTGTGCCGTCTAGATACTATGGTATCGCGTGATGTGAGCTGGTTGCTCCTTGGCTCTCCTTGTTCGTGGTGGTTGAACGACTACTCGACGACTCAACTCTCCGACGTCCGTGAGAAGGATTTTTGTTGGGACACGCTGGTTGGCAAATGCCAATGTCTAATATCGTCTTTACCGCCCTTCCAGTGCGCCCTTAGCGCGCTGTCACCTTGGAAGGGTGGGTGACGGTCGCGAGGGGTGGGCAGGAGGTCCCAAAAATCTGGAATTTCCTCCGGGTGACTAATTGGCAAGCGGACCGTTACATACAGATGTGCTGTTCGGAAATTCGTGGTTTATGGTATGTTCGTAGGCTATTGAGCACGAGGGACAAAAATTACTAAAAATCTAGCAAAGCAATTCTAGTGACCCTCGGAGGAGGTAATGAGACCCGTGCAAGCGATAAACGAAAATCCTGAACTCAAAAATAACCGTTCGTAACAACTTTATACAGTAGTGCACGCATAAGCGTCCGCATTTTTGCACACTTAAGCGACCGTCGCTGTCTCCACCAATTCTTGGAAATGGGACTTTGGAGTGGAGTTCGACTCCTGAATGTGAACAACTGATCCTTGATATATCGGTATCCCACTCAGACACATCTTCTCTCTTTTCTTTAGTTAAATTCGCAGAAGTCACCTCCCCACTTATGTGTGCACTGCTGTATATTACAGAGGAAGCTTAGTGTTTCTTTTCTGCGATCCCACTTCTCACGGTTAAATCCGTCGTTGTGTTACAACAGTGGGTACCGTATAGGTTTGATGAAATATTGTTAAGGAGAAATTTTAAATATCAATTTAGAAATGACGTGCAGCACAGGGTGTGGCTACATCAGTCGGTGTCGCCGCTTAATGCTTTAATTTACGACCTCGCTATATCGATTCTCACCAGCTGTAATTAAATCGGAGCTGTGAACGAAGTAATGTACAAAGAGAACGCGTAAGTGTACGTTCAAGTTAATTTAAAATTCATATATTTTCAGTTTATTGTATTATAGGCTTTTTTTGTCCTTTATTTTCAGTATTATGTTTTCATTTATGTTTAGTAAATATATTCAGGTTTTGAGTGAAGTATTGAATAGACAGAATTATTAGATGAGAATTGTCGATCAGGGAGATGAATTATCTGTGAACCGGTGGGACAGTAATTATCGGAAAACCTATTATGCGCGCTTCAGATTACATGCACACCCGCTAAACATCATTTTATGTAAAAAAAATATGCACTTGGAGGCCAGTAAACCGTAGAATAATGAAAAGAAATATTTCATTATATATTTCGACTGACCATCAAGATATTAAATATCTCTATTATTTTTAGAGATGTAGAAAAATTTTATTTACAAAAATTGCATGGTACAAAGGGGGCCATATCATGGCAGTCATACTTTTTGAAAATTTCGAAGTTACCTCTATTGTTTTAAATGGCATACTATGCTTTTTTATTTCTAGACGAATAACGGATATTTAGATGATTTCAACTACCTTTAATACGAGGTCATTCGACAATAAATAAAGAAGTAATATAAAAAATGTACCACAATTGTAAATTCTCCATATCTCTAAAAATAACGGAGATATGTATTCCGTGTGGACAGAGTTACTGGTCCATCCTGCATACATATCGTTTTTTCCTAATATATTAATTTTTAGTTTGCAAATTGTACTATGCTTATCTTGCACTTTAATTCTTTTGAAAATTGTTAATAATTAAGAGATTCGTCTAGCGTTTACCAAGCATTTGAAAATTGTAAATGTTGATTCACTTAGTAACCAAAATGATTTTTACAATCTTTCTTGGGAAAATAGAATTTATAAAATACTCAAAGTGACATATAAATTTAATTCACAAAAATATACAAATTTTCACATTTACATTGCAACATGTGTGTATTAAAATATGCCTTAAAGGAATTTTAAGATAATAAATCTTTCGTGAAAAAAATAAACCTTGAAATAGGTTAGAATTAAGTACAAATATTTAGGTGAATATTTAGATGTTTGTGAGAATCCACGCTTCTTTTATTATCGGGGGCCGAGCTCGGTGACTGCCAGGATTCAATAAGTGAGAAATTGGTAGATGATCTGAAATTAATTTATCGCACATTCCCTCTTTCAGTACAGACAGTTGTCGCGACTACGCGACGTTGGAGGTTGCCCGCACCGTTGCCCGAGAAGGCGTGACTTGTTGCCCGAGAAGGCGTGGCTTGTTGCCAGAGAAGGCGTGGCTTATTGCCCGCCGATTTGTTTACGCCCGGGGAAATATAATACGCTGCCCGTACGGGCAATGACTGAACGGCACTGGTTTACACAATGGATATCGACTCATGTTTTAACTTGCTATTGATTATTTATTGCAAATGTATAAATCTGTGAGATGCTCTTAAAAGGAGAACGATACGAAGTTCTCTCTCTTGTCCTTTTAAAAATCTCTCTTAAATTTATATTCGTATTGATTTATACCGAAACGAATAAAAATAGGCAGTGACACAACTAACGAATAGTTGGACGTATCAGAACCCTGGGTAGTGCTCTTAGGACTCTAAGCATCCCATTCACCTTGATACATAACTGGGAGATTGGCAAGGTAGTGGTCAACGGAGTCACTGGACCCAAGGGTGAGCCGACCTCGAATTGCTCGCGCGCTGTATTGTGGATTTACAGCACGTCTATTGCTATTGATTGTGCAAACATTTTGATCTACTAAACAATTTCTAGACTCTGACTTTTATACAACGGTCGACTATAGTTGTAAAAATGTTCTCAAAAATAGCGTTGCTAGGCGTTCGAGTCATGAAACCAATCGCCTTAACACAGAATGTAGCAAAAATACTGGTGCAAGCAGAAAAGAGGTGATTCCTTATGTAGAAGAAGATTAAAATTACAATTTTGAAAAAGAAGTTTTGGTAGAAGAATACACTGTAAACTTCTGATAACAAATCTGTACAATTATTGAAATATCATCACTTCTACACTTAAAGTTATAAAATATTCATTTAAAAATGTGTGGTAATAAAAATTAGTAATAAATGAAATTCCTATTTAAAAGATGAAAACACGGATTTAAATTATTATATGAAAATATTACTTTCTTTAATAAGTTCCACAATTATAAATTCCCCAAATCTCTTTTGTTCAACGTTCTACATTCTTTACTGCCAGAATAAAAAGTGATATCGTAGAAGCTGTGACAAAAATATTTTAAGAGCGATTGATCTTGGGAGCAAATATGTGTTCGTGAATAGGAAAAACGTAGATGCGAGTGAGATAAAAATGTGATATCCAATACGAGTAGCATAAAATGATACGACTATATGACACAATCTTGGTATAAAGACTTCAAAAAAGAATTGCGGTTCGGTTTGATTAGATAATCTTTTGTACTTACATCACAAAATATTTCCGAAGTTTGCCACTAACCGTTGTTAAAGGGGTATTTTAGTCTAGAGTGTAATTTTTAATTTTTTCAAATATAACGAATTTTGAATCTGCCACTATTTCTTCATAAACTTGAAATTGATGTTGTGGAGATCAATAGCACTTTGCCTCATTTCGATTCATTCGAATGACAAAAAATTTGTTAAAAAATTCTTAAAATTGCTACCTTTTTTCCAAAAATTTGTGTGCAACTTGCAGTGCACAGTGATACCAAACATTGGACCGGTAGTGTATGTACATACATACAACTGAGGTGCTGCAGAAGCACTTCGTTGAGATTTTCCATCTGCGCATCAGCTGTTCGATTCTAGTGAATATTGCAGACCATGGGATTGACGTATCCGAAAGCACGTTTTAGCGCAACACGCGCATCCCAATCTAGTCTGAATTTAATACAAGGATCGCTCTAAATATGCTGGCTTCCTTTCTTCCTAGCAGACAGGATTGGAAATTCCAGACAACCGGTAGAAGACGCAGGAAGTTACAGGAGACTTCCGTTTGCCAACCGCGAACCCGTTAGCTTGGCTACTCCTTCGAGAATAGAATCCAATTTAAGCATGGCACGATTCCCAAGTCGTGATAGCGAGTCTGCCTAACTGCCGCGCTCTCTACCTATTTCTGCACCCGAAATGCAACAGCAAGACGTACGTTTCGACATTTCGAGTTGCGAATATCCGAGAATGCGCTGCACGTATCGAAAGGGCCATAAGTACCATGACTGTGGTCCATGAGGGAAGTATTTTTCACCATGCGAATATACAACTGATCCCGTTTATACAATGCTGTTCAATTGAATAGCCTCCTTTGTTTGTTTTTTTTAATAAATTATAAATAATGTGAAGAAAAAAAGCTTCTGATTTTGTGTTCATACTAAGTATATACATTTACTGCACCAGTGGTTCCCAACCTTTTCTAAAGTGCGGAACCCTATTGTGAGTAAAATTTTTTGGCGAAGCACTTACCTAAATCAGTAAGTAAATCAGGAGCAAGTTAAATATGTTTCTGCATCTCGTAAAATTTTCAAATGGTTTTCTCATTTGTAAATAAATAAATCTGAAGCAGCTTACACACACAAACAGTAATTTTACGTACGATAATAATAGCAATACCTTGCAATTTATCCAATTACCGCGGAACACTTTCGAAATGCTCGCGGAACACAGGTTGGGAATCACTGTACTACACGTTTCATTGAAAATTGTGAATCATTTATGTTAAGCAAAGTTATAAACGTCAAAATCAGTATACGATAATGCCTTAGTTAAAAAAGGAGCGAAAATATGTTTTCAAGATGAAATCTTTATTACTTAATATTTAATGTATATCTTATTTCTCATTATTTCAAAAATCTGACTGGAAAATGAATTACATAAACAATGTGTCAAATCAAAGAAAATTATTTTTAATACTACGTGAAAAAGACAGTGCATTAATTAACAGTCGTTTCATATCAAAATCGGGAACGGGGGGCGGAGCAGTGTGGGATTCTTACCCACTAAAATCTCCACGGTGGTCCTCGTCGGGCACGCTAGGGAGGGCCACGGGAACTTTATACTCCTTCCGC
>NW_017100181.1:379167-397085 GCF_001263275.1 Habropoda laboriosa | reverse complement strand
CCAGATACACGGACCGGGGCGTTTCGGCGCTCGGCCGTGGGGAGGAGTAACTCCTCCCCCACTTCTTATCCGGAGGACCGGCCTAACACCTCCATCGGGCTCTCCGGATCCGCCTCCGAGAGGGATCCAATCTCTCCCTCTCTCTTTCGGCGGCCTCCTTCTGCAGCATGACCTGCTCACAGAAGGAGACCGCTGCGTCCCAGGACACCTCGCTCGCCAACATCGCCCTAACTAGGGCTGGCGGCAAGAGGTCCTGGCCGACCTCATTGTGGGCCGACGGCCTGTGGCCGACCTCACTCCGCGTGGGTGTGTTGCGCCGAGTCCCGGAGGCCTTCCTCACATCATAAACTTTACGTTAAGTAAAGTCCTTAACGGTAATTAGTTAGTCCTTGATGGTAATTTTTTAATAACGGCTGCAAAATGTGTTATTTTGGCCGTATCGTTTTAAAATTCGGTTTATTAAATTGAAGTGGAAGTGCGTAAAGGATAAAATGAAGTATTGAATTAAGATGGAAGTTCTCCAAAAAGCTCCAACAGTAAGTGCGAGCAAATTTTCAAAACGCCTATAGGCGCCAATAATCATGAAATGGTTAACACAGACGTTGATTTCTTTTTAATGCCAGCGTTTCAACAGCACGTGAACATCTGTTGTTCCGTTTTTTTCGACGCGGAAACTTCTTTAACATTCATCGCGTTCAAGATTATTGCTTCCGACCGCGTTATGTAATTTAATGAAGACCATGCGTAAGACGAGAGCCAGACGGCTCTCTTAATTAATATCAACCCTTTTGTCCGTGTTGGAAACAATACCGGGAGAAATAACGTTTACCATTGAGGACACGTGAAATGTAAATGCTATTGGACATTAATGTCCTCCCCGTCCGTTTCTATAGAAATAACGCTACGTGCTTCTGTATAAGTATGGACAGTATAACTAAACGAGAAAAAACAATGAACTACTCTTTCATCTTCTATTCCCATTATGTCCGGCTTCTATCGTGACGGAGTCTATACCACGAGAGAGTTTTGTCTCCGGTGACAAAAATTGCACGAGATTCTATTGCATCAACGCAATAATACTCTGCCTTTATTACTCAATTGTCCTAGCTCATTGTCTTCTAAATCCCAGAGCTTTCGTATTTTATTTCATTCGTTCGTTTTGACACCCGTCACCGTAACATATTCCACTGCAAACAGTATTCCTTCTAGCTGAAATGCCTTTAAACTGTAAGCACTGTTAAGTAGAGGACATTATGGCAGTTGATCATGGAAGTAGGAAATAAATAGAGAGGAGTTAGGCAGAACAGGAAAGGGGAAAAGATGCATTTTATCCTGGACTTCCTAATGGACTCGTCAGGAAGGCTGCCTAGGAAACCCAAGCCTTAGATGCGGCGGGCGGTTAAACTAAATAGATTAGAAATGGTACATACCGGGTGTCCGAATTTTTACGGATCAAACTTTGTCAGTATGTTCTATGGGTATAAGTAAGAAAATTATGTTATATGAACATAGGTCGTTTGAAGCTTCGTTAAGAAGTTATAACAAAAATGTTGTTCCGTCCCTCTTGTAGTAGAGGGTAGGAGGTACCGCCACAGTTTCAATTATCTCCTTAAGGAAGTATTGCAGTCTAGACTTGTTTCTGGTCTTGCTCATGTTTGTAAATACATACCAACATCAACAGAATCTCGATTCATGTCGAAACTTTGTAGTTAGTACAGTGGAACCTCGATAAGACGAAAATCTTCTTCGTTTCCTTTTGCTCCGCTGTAAAAACCTTTACAACTCGAAATAAAACATCCGTTAACTCGAATTACTTGTCGTAAATTGTTTAATATGTATTTTATCTCTACAACTCGAATTTAGAAGAACTCCAAAGACGGTGAAGTGAGCACCTCAAAGCCACGCCCAGCGCGCTTGGTGGGGGTAACTCCGCCCCTTTGGGTAGAGCCCTGGGCCTGTTCCCTGGGCCTGTGCGCGTAGGCGTGGACAGAGATCGGCAGGACGACGCGTACTCACTCTTCGCTAGACCGTTGAACGACGCGAACGACGCTCAGACAACGCGGGAATAGCCTTCGTGTAAAATACACTTGCGAGAACGTAGAAACGTTTAATTAATTTTACGTCCACCCTACTCCGAGTTAGAGTACTTTCTGACAAAACCTACAAATATTTTATTCCAGTAATGTCACAGCAACTCGATATTACTTCAAAAAATTTTGAAATCACTGTAAATTAAACATTGGTAATTCGCATTTAAAAATCAACGATTATCGGACCAGGACGATAGTTTACAGATTCATCGGAGAAAATGACGTATCTTTGTTGAAGGATTTTCAAGAAATTTGAACGGCGTTCGAGCGAAGTGTGAATAAAGAAATGGCACGGGAGAATTTCCATAAAGCTCGGCGGAGCGAGGTCACAGAGTAATAATCAAATTTAATTTCCATGGAACTCGAGGCACGCGGGAACACTGGGAAAATAATTGGTAGGAAGTAGTAGAGTCTGACTGGTGGAAAATAACTGCGCTACACATAAGGACCGTAGTTAACTGATGGTGCTTTCACTCTCTCGTAAAATCGAACGAGAGAATTTCAGGTCTTCTTCCTTTCGTCACTTGTATCGCGTTGCAGCATCGTTTAATTGCATTTAGCACGATCGTTCGTATCGCAGTGCTTCTTCTATGACTGTGTGAGAAACATCTGCCGCGATAAATAAATGGCTGCTATTCGTTGGATCGGTATTTTGAAAAATTTCATTTTATCATAATTTAAATCTAAATTTATTTAGATTATAGAGTATTTATTAGATACTATTTATTTAGATAGATTTACATCTAAATTTATCGTAAATTTAGATTCAATTTTTTTTAAATAAAATGTCGGTACGAAATATAAGTGATCGGTGTTACATCGATTAATACAAAGACTGTCGATATTTTCATTGAAATAGTAAACGTAATAGTTTGTCAGTATTTTAAATAGGTGATCAGTGTGTGTAATAAAATATCCTAATCTACCAAAAATTTAAATTTTATTAACTAAAAAGACCAATTAATACCGACCAAATAAACAAAATGTGATTTAATACTGGCAGTTAATTATTAATACTGACCAAAATATTCATTTTTACTGACTGCTTATTTAAAAAAAATACTTACCATTAATTAAAGAAAGTACTGATCAAATAAATCGACGTGAAAATAAACTAACTTCTAAAATCCTTTTCATAGCCATGAGGCTGAAAATAAATAAGCAGTAACTTACTTTTGAAATAGGTTATTTTAGAAAATAAATATTATTATTCATTAAAGATTTACATTCTTTTTAACGGAGAAATTCAATCCCGGTGTGTGCCCTACATATTATGGAATATTAATTAATGACAATATTATGTAATACGGCGTGAGGCATATACATAAAGCATGATAATTGAATACTCTCAATACTGATAATATTAGTGATAACATCGAGCAGTATGATATAATACTGTATTGATGAAAATTCATTTTGCAAACAGTAGAATCCACAATGTTTTGTTATTTAGGAATTGTACTATCAATAATATAGTATGTCTTTGAATACATTTTTTCAACGTCGTTTTTGTTCATATTTTTATGTCGTGATCAAGAAGTAACCATCGTTGATACGTACTGAGGTATTGTACGCTATCGCACACTTATAAGTACGCAAATGTATAATAAAAAAAAAACTACCATGATACTTGGCGTGTATTAAAGGTAAATTGATTTTTCTCCCAAAATATTTTTGATATGCTAAATAATCTTGTAATAATGAATGCAACTTAGATTTATTTTTATATCTTATATAGGGCACATTAGAATATAAATATTAATATTTTCACAGTACCAGCGACAAAATGGAAAATTTAATATTTTCTATCTTGGGGAAAAAGACAATAATTTCGGTGAAAGTGTAATAATCGATGAAAATACCAAAAAAGAAATTCTAATCTGAAAAGCAATTGATCATATCGTTCTTTCAAGGTATCTTAACACGTTAAGCGCCAAGCTTGTTTTGTCTTCTTTTCCGTTTAGCCGGCGATATCCGATTTCACCGATATGCTGGCGGCCGGAGATCTGTGTAAGGTGCGATAAGACTGCATGTATTTTAATAATACTGGTTAAAATTTTTCTTTGATAACAAGTAATATTTAGGTACATTCTTTTATGATCTCAAAATTATTTAAAATTTATTAATAGAAGAATATAATTTTTTAAATTGTATATCGTCAGTCAACTGTGACTGACGCGGTCCGAACGGAAAGTATAGTGTCAGTCACCGGTGACTGACATGGCGCTTAACGTGTTAAGAGATAAAAAATTTTTTTATAAATATACTTTCTTCATCTTATATGTTATTGTTAGGAGAAGACACAGCAACTGTAGATTAAAGGCAGAAAAGTAAAATTCCGTTAGGCGACTGTGTTTCCGTGTGCCTTACATTCGTTGGTGTATGAAAGTTTGCTCGACTCTGGGGATATCTTTAAACGTTAATAACTAAAAAAGGAAGCCTCAAACGCAATTTCTTTGTTCTTGATTTTTGTCTTATTTCGACATCTAGAATCACTCCTCAAATTTCCTCCCAACAGTGACGGAACACCCTGAATATAATCTCATTTATTAACACCGATTCTAACACTCGTCCTGCAGTCCTGAACAAGTCACCTAATATTAATTCGATCAGGAACAGTCGCTAACGTATCTCTAAATTCAGAACGAGACACGCATTCGCACATAAAACATCAAATTTTCCTCGGATACTTTTAAGCCCCTTCGTGTTCAGGGTAACATGTTTCTCCCGTAAAAAGATCGTTTCATACAGCAATTCTCGGTGCGACATAACTTTTCCCATAACTCTGGGATTAGGTTTAAGCGGATTTTTTACAGAAAGATGACCACCAACGGAGAAATCTTTTCAAGGCTTCGAGAAAACTTCGCAGCGTACGGTACTTTGATGTGTAAATATTATCATGCTTTATATCAAATCATAATAGACCATGCGTAGCGATAAGAGTGCCTCGAAGGGATCCATTTCCAACTTCAGACAGCATTACGTTTCTTTATAGCGCTCCTCTCTGACAAGTTTATCATCGTAGTTTCGCCCTATTAGGGTCTGAAAATCAGTCTTTAATCGCTTCGCGTTTACACCCTGCCCGTTAAAAAGAGCGCTGGACAAACGAGAAATGAATTCGTACAACGTAATAGTCTAAAAGCAGCGGTTTATGTTTAATAAGATTTATATTTGAAAAGATATGCATTTAATTGTTTTATGTTTAAGTTACACCTGCACAGTATTTAACTTCTTCGGAAACCACTCTACAGAAACCAGACATTTCAATGGTTCCCAAATGTGATAAGATATTTTGCGTTTTATTATCATACTATACATTCTCATTATGAGGGTGATGCTAATCGAAATGAAAGTAAACTAGGCCGATATAATCAACATAAGTATTTGCAATGAGCTCGTTCAATTGTAAGTAATGATTTGAATGTGGTAGGAGGACTCCTCGCGTCCTCCCGCCGCGCCGCAACTCGAGCGAGATCATCTCAGTCGCATAGTGGAGGAACCTCGGGAGGGGAAATTTACTCGTGAGCAAGAAGTTAAGCAGCTCTGATGTAAGGTATAGTTGGTAAAGCAAATATAGCGCACTCATAAATTAAAGCTTCAAGTAGCGGCACGACTTGATATGGCGGCAGCCAGGACCTTACACGGCATTCTGTTTTAAAGTGCGATAAAAGGATGACAACGGGTGACTAACGGTATTTCATGTATGCTAGAAATTTTAATAATACCTTTCTACGCGTTGGCGGTTCTGGGGTGAGTGCTGTGTTGTTTTTACTAGCGTAGACTATTACGTTTGGCCTCTGCGGGCCAAAAGTTGCTCGTCGCTGTTCTAGCACATTCGATAGCCCGATGACATCAGATCACTATTGGCTATCGGTGCGCGCTTCTTTGCAATTGACAATGGAACATCGGGCTCTCGATATCACGACCGAATCCATGCCCATTGACAAACACAGGGCTCTGGTCATCGACGACGCCAGGCTTCTAAAAACTAGAGTAAACCCCAACTCACACGTCACCCCCTACAAAACAGCTGACGCTAGCATGTACTATCGGACAAATTAAAAACTCCAATTAGCTTTTTTTAATATTTGACGTTTCTTTCTGTGCCTGACGTATCATAAACTTATGTATATGTCCGACACAGATCAGTTGCTTGGTCGAATTTTAAAAGCGTGGAATTGATACAGAATGGAGGAGAAAACGA
The DNA here is from genome assembly GCF_001263275.1 of Habropoda laboriosa. Lineage (NCBI taxonomy): Eukaryota > Metazoa > Arthropoda > Insecta > Hymenoptera > Apidae > Habropoda > Habropoda laboriosa. The sequence continues at coordinate 390,791 of NW_017100181.1, read as the reverse complement.
AGACTATTAGAAGAATTTGAAGGATAACAGAGTCTGCGCAGGCGCGGTGAATACATAAATGACGAGAAAACGTAAAGTTGGTGGAACAAATGCAACAAGGTCGAAAATTAAAGCAGCAAGTGGCGGCGTAGCATAATCTATTTACAGCCAGGATCGTGTACGGCACTCTTTCTTGAGGTCCGTACAATAAAGAAATGACAACTGCTAACTAACGGCAAAGGTGTCAAACTTCTCCTCCCAGAGTCGCACGAGTCTGGCTCTCGGTTAGTTGGTTCCTCTACTTCTTTTCCTCTAGGAGTTGCACGAGTCCCGCTACATATTAATTGTCCTAGTACTGTTAGCTACAAACAAGGGACTTATGTGTAGATGACACACGAGTATACGCAGTGGTGACTAACCTGCTGATAGGAGAAGTTTATCAGAGTGAATTAGGTACGGAGGGGGGCGATCTCTTACGACTCTGCAGAACAGAAGAAGGAGCCGCATGTGGCTCGCGAGCAGCCAGTTCGACACCCCTGACTAACGGTCTTTTATGTACTATTGAACAAATTAAAAATGTCAATTAGCTTTCTTTAATATTTGACGTTTCTTTCTGTGCCTGACATAGGGTAATTTCGGGAGAGATGGACCGCCGGGAGAGACGGTCCAGGCAAGTATTTCCTACATCATCCGCCAGATATGGCACAAAACACACTGAGAGCCACGCTCGGTCGCTTTCCGTAAAACAAATGTAAAACAAAAGAATACTGACGCGTTCCACATTTGGCGGATAACGCAGGAAATACTTGCCTGGTCCGTCTCTCCCGCCGGTCCATCTCTCCCGGAATTACCCTATCATAAACACATGTGTCCAACGCAGATCGATTGATTGGTCGAATTTTGAAAATGTGGAACTGATACAGAATGAAGTAGAAGCAACGTAAACGGTAATCATTGACAGAAAGCAGTGGATAAAGTAATAAAAATTGCAGCAAAATACTGGTGGAAACGAAGACCATTAGAAGAATTTGAAGGACAACAGAGTCTGTGCAGGCGCGGTGAATACATAATACGGCCCTGACTGAGATTTCGGATTCTTGTCTTCTCATAATTCCATCAATTCCTTGTTACAACACTCGAAACATGCTTACTTTGATTTCTGACCGATTTTACGAGTGCGCCATATTTGTTCCACCGACTATACAAGTCTTCTAGGTAGCCTTGATTGACGATTCTAAAAAGGAGGTCCAAGACGAGACGCACTTCTCTTTATGCCTTACTTTTCCATCTGTCCTTGCTCTTTCTTTCTTCCTCTAACAATACCGCCATAATGTATTAATATTTGCGAAATGTAACATAACGCTACAACTTTAAATTGAAATTACAATAAAATTTTCAAACTCTAACGAATTTTGCAAGTAATTTTAATCGCCGTATAAGTCATGGGCTTCGTTAAGTTTCGTAATCGAAGGTCTACAAAAATTTTAAATATCTATACACGATCCATTACTCTATGAATGCAATTACATATTTTGGTGTAGTTTCGTCTTAAAATGAGAATATAACTTTGTTTCATTCTAACTAAATTTTATTTCCGTCAGATATGAATAAACTTCGTGTCTAGTGTGTATAGAAGGAAATGTGCTTTTTAAGGACGGGCGAGTATTTTACTTATTTATAGAATTTTTTCATTCTTTCAGATACCAGTAACTCACTTGCGAATATATTTCTACAAGTCAATTGTTATTAAACTGTTACCTTCGTTAAGAGTCGAAGTTAATATTAAGGAAAATAAAATCCTTTTATTCACAGTTAACTAAATGCAATACACAAATACATTAATATGCACAAAATAAATATGTTTCTTTAGAATGCATTTTCTAAACGTGAAGAATAAATATATTTGAAAAACAGTTTCTTTTTGAAGCAATCTGTCGTCTAAATACCTTCTTAGTAGATATACTATCTAATAGTTTTGTTCTTTGACAAGGACATTAGAGTAGCTTTGATGAGTTATTCAGGACCAGAAACAACGAAGTCTCATAAACCCTAATACTGATTGACAAAGAAGAATAGTAGAAACTCTTGACACGCACAATTTGCACTTATTAAAATGGAAAAAATCCAGGACTTTCTATCCAAAGAAAGAAACTAAAGTAATTCTTAAAGCTCTGGAATTCTTTAGATGCTCTTTGAACCCGAAAGGGACGAGAAGAGTGTAAATACTTTAGAAGAAAGGATCGTAGCTTATAAAATATTTCATTATCGGAAAAGACCATGTTGCATAAATATATAAAACGGTTCTTTTCCCTGAACTTTGAAATCATTAAATGTGCTAGCATTGCGTAATGAAAGAGATATGTGATAAAATAAGTAAAAATTGGTCGTTACATTTTATTCGTACAAGGTATATTGATATTCATCCGTAATGTTATTTAGAATGAATTTAGAATCATGGTAGAATCGGAAAAGAGACGATTCCTCGTGCAAAAGTAAGTCGAAAATGTCGAATAAAAATAATTCAATTGCTATTGTAATGCTAATATAACTAATTCTGTTTTTTTCTGTATTAAAGGGGTATTCTAGTCTAGACTTTTCAAAAAAATCGATTTCTTTTTTTTATATTTTTTGGAAGTAGACATTTGCAGAAGTACAACTGTCGAAGGATTTTTCCGAATTCGTAAAATTGACGAAGTTATAGATGATTAAAGTAGACGACATGTAGCCCGTAAGTATACCATTCCCGTGTAATTGGTATGAGAAACTTTAAACGCGTTTTTCTCGAAACCATGTTCTTCTAAATGTCTGACGTGATATCTCAAGTTCTAGTTGTCCGATTGACTCGAAATTTTACATGCACCTTCGGTGTATGTGCCGTTATCGTCTGAACCAGAATTATGCCAAAGTATATATTTATCTGATTTTTAGAGCCTCTGAAAGACGAAGAAAAGTCGAAGAAATCGATATTCAAAATTCAAAGTGCTACCATTTTGTAAATTTTCTCTATTTTTTTTTCATTCTGGTTCACACCATAGTCACAGTCGTACTAAGCAAGAATCCTTTTGGTATTTTCATTTCGGATAAACGGAATGGGCGGAATCGTGTCAGCCAGTAGGACACTTTTTTTTTAAGGAACCACACTGAATGATATATAATTCAGACAGTTTTGATTATTTTCACTTGAAAAAAATTATGAACTTTCTTAAAACACGAATAAATATGTGTGCAAAATGCCGATACTGAGAAACTTATACTTTCCTTAGAAAAAAATCCCTAAGAAGGACTGAAAAATGACACTCTAGACTAGAATACCCCCTTAACCCTCGGACAGAGGGTAGCGCGGTAATAGCACACAGCGTATGCTGGGTCAAATGTAAGATGTTTTCCATACGCAAGCGAAACCACATATTTTTTATTTTGCTGGACATTATTGTTTAAAATAATACAAATATATTATGATTAAAATAACAAACTTAGTCTCTGTTTCGATTGTCGGTTGAAACAAGAGACATCTAAAAAGCTGGATCAGTGCATAGTTAATGCATATAAAACTATTTCCTATTAATCTGGAAAATTAAGAAAACGAAAATGCATTAAACGTAGGTAGTATTACAACAATATTTATAACACAATAAAAGAAAAAGTCATTTAACAGTAGGATTGAATACAAATTCGACGTGTTAACAATTTTATTTTACGAATAAATACTGCGCTTAATAAGAGTTTATTGTTTCCGGCTCGAATGATTTACCTAAGCCACGCTGATAATCCGGGCAAGGAACAAAATTTGGCCGCATGCCTAACGGTAGTGGTACTGTACAGTAGTATATTAATTGCTAGCACTAAAGAGTGATCTAGAATAACTGTAAAAAGGACCCGTTCGTAATCGTTAAAAATAACGCTTTGCGGAAATGGACAGCATAACAATAAATTGAGAAGTGGTTGATTGTGAAGTAAACGATTGAGCGATGCAATTAAATGAACTAGTTCATGCTGCAAGGAGAAGTTGAGAGACGGTTACGCGCAAGCTACATATAATTTTCAGTGAATAAATTAGGTCCGTAAAATACACCTATCCCCCGATTTACACGGTACTTTATTTACACGATTTCACTTTTACACGGTTTTTAAATTTAGGGCGAAAATTGGGTAATCATTTTCTACAAAATGACCCGAATGTTGAACGAGCTCTCCTATTTCAGCGAGATATTAATAAACGCTTAACTCAATATGAGGAGGTCTATAAAGATTTGATCAAAAACCAAACACAATTGTTAATTACGGATTTCATTACCAAGGCTCGCCGATCTGAAATTGTTTCTAATTCATCTAACATCGAACTTGAATCGCATCAAGTACCGTTATTTTTATGTTTTTTAAGATATATTTAGTTTTATTTTACGTTGAAATAAATGACTGAATTATGCACATTTTAGTTTGTTTTCAATTTACACGGTTCTCTAAGGAACCTATCTTCAGTGTAAATCGGGGGATAGGTGTATGCAAATATCGCCCTGTTTCTCACCGTCTTTTGACTGAAAAATGTTCTTACAAAAGGACGTCATGTTTTATAAATAATTTGAGGTAGTGGTGAAGATTTCAAGGTTATGTTTATTTTTTTTAACGGAGCATTATATATATTTTTTTTTAATAATACGATAGTGTTTGTTGAGACGAATTCAACGATATGCCACACAAAGTCACTTCATTTTATAAAATATCGTAAAACAGTGAAGAATCGGGGAGTTGAGTCAACACAGTATTCTTGTCCTTGCTGCTGTAGGATCGGGGCATCATGCCCACCAAAAAGGGCAAATAACGACGGGGAAATCAAGAGTGTTTTATTGTAAATTGGTCCTAATCACTACAGTTCAATTCTCATTATTTACACAATAATCTCTGAAAAGCGAAAAGAAAATAGGATATGCACCAAATGTCCAGGTAACGCAACCTTAAACTTAAGAACAATATTATATTTAAAATTAACTGTTTAATATGTACAAGCATTTAAGATACAAATAAAAACTAAACTAAACTAAGCTTTAGCTATGGACTCTTAGCTTGCCTCTTGGTCCCTCAAATTTTTCCTCAGCTCCTATGTTACTAATACAAATTCTTCACGATTTTATAACTTTCCATAAAACGAAATGATTAACGTGGCACCTCGTTGAATTTGTCTCAACAAATACTACAATACATATTAACACGTTGACTGCCACGTTTTTGTCACCTGTGACCGAAGATTGTTTCCTCGATAGGGTCATGGTGTAGTCTCATCAGTATTAAAATGAATAATTAAAATAAAATGAATATCCTCCACAAAAATTTCGAACATCATAGCTAACTAGACATTATTTTGATCTTAAATCGGGGCCTCCATACCCAAATAGGAAACCGACAAGGGAGAATAGAGAGGGAGTACTTGGCGTAGTGCGCAAAGTCTAGGCTTGCTAAGCCGAAGGTCCCGGGTTCGATTCCCGCCTGGGCGCCTCAAAATTTTTCCGTCGATTCGTTCATAATGAAAATTTTCTTGTGTCCCCCTGAGAGCAACATGTAAATCTGGCGTTGGCAGTTAACGTGTTAAAAATAGACTTAAAAAAATAAACTTGGTGAAAAATCGTGAAATTTCCCCCCACTAGTTTAACTTGTATGCAGGCATATCGCAACAGAGGAGCAGAGAAAATAACAACACTGTGTATGAAATAATGAACTGTGTGAGATCTTTCGATGTTGAATAATGGTTACAAATTTATATTAGAAGGAATACAGTGTTACGTATTTATTTACACGAGTAATAATCGGAATCTTACCCGAGGTGACGTATGCAGGTAAATTCGAGGGGCGTAATTAAATTCAATTTCACAATTGTTTACGGATTTGGAAATACGTGTACCATACTGACCGGCAAATGTGTCACAGAAATTCGCGTCAACAATGAACGTTCCAGGTGGAGAACGCCCATGCGTTAAAACAACAAACGTTATAATGGCTGTATTTTTGACTGCCGTTATTACCCCAGTCACACTGAACAGTTAGTTTACTGTGAAAATTTGAAGGAATTACGTAAATAATGTGAACGTTCTCGCGATAGCTGATACTGTATCGAAAGTACCGAAAAAATATAAATAATAAATTCAATTTATCACGTTTCGTGTATTAAAATGTCCACTTGAACGTATTAAGCGATCAACGCTGCTTTGCTCTCGCCTGTTTAAATCACAGGGGTTCGTAACAAAGCATTCGTTAGCGAATGAGAAATACGAATTAAAAATATCACAATTTTTATACCTACCGTGAATTATGGATATGAATTATAAATACAGAAACGGACGCTACACTGTCTCGTTATCCCGTAATTCGCTATATCGTCTAGGAAAGATTGCTGCTTTTCAAAATCGTTCAAATGTACGTATCAAGTAACTGTTATCTCTGATTAAATAACATGAAAATTCTGCTAATCGCATACAGTTCCAGAAAATTAACCGCTATCGTGAAATCTGTTTCTACTGGAAGCGGAGATGTTCCATAATGGTTAAGTACTTTCGCATGCTAAATGAATCACGCAAATATTAATGTCTTGGCACGCGACTTCGTGCCGTGAATTCTCTTTCTTTCCCCATTCTGCTTCTATATTATCTCTATTCACGTTGCCATCTCTATCATGCTCTCTGACATCCCCGTTCAAGTGGGCAATTATGTTAGTCGAGCTAAGTAAATTTTGTTACCACTAAGTGTCGTCCCTTTTTACTAAACTGGATTTCACTAACGGCCACGTGCATCCGTTGCGTTTTAACGGTAGATGAAAGGAAATGATAATAATATGACGTAAATCGTATAAAGTTATCTTAAGTGGACGAAAAAGTTAGGATTTGTAATTATTCGTTAAAATTATTTCACGTCAATTTCGTGTAAATTCAAGGTACCTATTTATTTTACAATACTGTTATAAAATCAATTTGTTTTCAAAATTTACAAAGGTGAAAAGGTTTTGAAACTTGTTGAAGGTATTTTTGAAAATTTAGTTTATACTTCGAGAAGGGGAACAAATGAGAGAGCAACATTGAATAATAAAATCACTTAGAATCACTTAGATGGGCGTATACGCCCCACTTTCCGTTCAAGCCATTTCATATTTCTCCATTTTCCTTCCGTTGACTTAATTATGCAACTGCGACGATAATTTGTTAAAATAAAAATTTTTCCTTTGCTTTATAGTGCATCTTAAACGTTACCTTTTTCTTTATAACGATGATTTTTGCAATCTTATAAATATTAGAAGACATACAGGGTGAAAAGTAAAACTGTTAGTCTGGACAATGCGGGACGTGTACGCCCCACGCGGCCTAAACAGAAAGTAGCCAAAAATCGGTCCGGCACGGAACGTGTTAAATATATTTTTTTTAATATTTCACATCCGTATAAAATATGCAATTAAAGCAACATATTTAAAGCAAGCAGTATATTTAAAAGCAACAATTAAGGTGACAATGAGACTCGCCTTTTTCACCCATATAATTCTCTTTCTATACTATTTACATACCTTGTTTGAGTGTAATAGAAAGCTAACAGTAGTAGTAGTAATAGTAATTGTGATCATCTCATACTAACAACAACAATAATAATAATAATAACATTCGTGCAGCCCGAAACAGAAGGATTCGCAATAGCCATTCAAGACCAAGTAATAAACACAAGAAACTACAGAAAATACATCATGAGAGATAGCACTAGAATTAATATGCAGGATGTAAACTGTTAGCTGCAGTAAATTACACCAACAGACACCACAATGTAGGGAAGATAATACAGATTTCACTCATTCACAAACGCAAACTCGCAACCGTGATACAACCATGCTACAAATACACACCGCAACAAGTCATAGAAAATATAACACCCAAGATATATTGGAACAACCACGTACTAACAGACAAAACCATCGCAGCAAATAAACCAGACGTTGCACCAATTGAGAAAATAAATAAAACAACATATCTCATAGTACCAAACGACCAAAATACAGTGCTCGCCAAAAAAGTTGCAACACCTTGAAATTGGGGTTGCACCAATCTGGGAATCATATATATTCTTCGGGCTACTCTGAGGGAAAAATTACCTTTTTTAATAAATAAGGACTTTTTTTAACCAAATTTTAATCAGTTTGCCCTTTGTTAGGTTTTCTGTAGAAACGGTTTATGGTACGATCGACCGGGAACGGTTATTTTTGACGTTTTAATCAGTTTGCCCTTTGTTAGGTTTTCTGTAGAAACGGTTTATGGTACGATCGACCGGGTTATTTTTGACTTCAGGATTTTCGTTTATTGCTTGCACGGGTCTCATTACCTCCTCCGAGGGTCACTAGAATTGCTTTGCTAGATTTTTAGTCATTTGTGTCCCTCGCGCTCAATAGCCTACGAGCATACCATAAACCACGAATTTCCGAACGGCCCGCTTGCCGATTAGTCACCCGGAGGAAATTCCAGATTTTTGGGACCTTCCGCCCACCCCTCGTGACCGTCACCTACCCTTCCAAGGTGGCGGCGCGCTAAGGGCGCACTGGAAGGGCGGTAAAGACGATATTAGACATTGGCATTTGCCAACCAGCGTGTCCCAACAAAAATCCCTCTCACGGACTTCCGAGACGCGACGTCGAAGAGTGAGTCGTCGAGCAGTCGTTCAACCACCACGAACAAGGAGAACCAAGGAGCAACCAGCTCACATCACGCGATACCATAGTATCTAGGCGGCACAACATTGTGCAAACATCCACAAAGCTCGAAAGTTCATCGCCACAACCACGGGCATTAACACCCTTTCAATAACCCAAACAATATGTGTAAATTTCAGATTTGTGCGATTTCGCTTTTCAGGTTTGCAATTTTTTTGGCGAGCAGTGTATAAAGATTGGCACAGGGAATCAAAAGTATACGGAAACAAAACAAAGTGATAATAGTGTAGGGATATTATTTAAGTGGTATATACTTAGTTTTTGGTAGTAATACGGTTTTATTTCTAGCTTACACCGAACTTTAGTCTTTACACTTTAGTCTCACTCGATCGCAGATTCATACACGCATTCACACACTCTTGCCACGCGCCGATTTTTGATCACGACATCGCTCTCATCGCATTTTCTCTCAGAGAAACTGTAAAATTAATATAAAGGAGGTTAAAAGTCACCGTTGTTATTACAAAGTTCAACAATCTTACGACAAAACTTGAAGAGACAATGGATTCAATCGATCTGATCTTCCGATGAAACAGCTTCAGCTAAAGGGAATACATTAAAAGAGAATTTACGCATAATCACATCTGGAAGGTATATTCCAGTGGATACTTTTGTGTTTAAGTAGTTTCATGGTGAGCAAACTAAATGATGATTAATTTTAGAAATAATTTCTCCTTCTTTGAACGAAAGTCAATATTTGAAGCTGGCACATCGCTTTTTAACTTGTTGAATACGCTCTGAATCAGAAATTCCTTATACCGTTCTAAGTACACAATTCAAGTTCCGACGAAAGAAATTCATTTAAATTTCCTTTTATGTTGACGCTCAGCTTACTTTGGCAAATTAGAAGTAAAATGAATTTTAGTGATAGATACTTCTATCATTTTATTGAAAAAACCATTATTGTTACATTTGAAGAATATAGATTTACATTTAATCCCGTTAAATACTTTGCATACGAATGTATGTACTTATAATGAAACGTTCGAAATCCTGCTTTTTTACGTTAAACGCAAGATTATCGTCAGGAAATAATGCTAGAACTTATTGAAGATTAAAACGAATTTTCTATTTATTCTGTTACATTACTGTGGTCACCATTTTTTGCGCTCGCGTTATTTTCCATGTACGCATTTAACGATAATTCAATTATTAACGAACCGCCAAAATAAGAGAAAGAAAATTTTTATATTTTTCATTTTATCATTATAAGATTACTTCGATCGACCTGCTGACTTTATTACAACGAAATGGACACTGAACACGAGTGTATTTAAATAATTTAAAAAACATTCAACGATGTTGAAATTTTAAATGAGTACAAAAAATAAATCATACCAAATAAACGAAAATTACTAAAACTTGATATTGCGTAACTGTTATGTCGTTCCATAAATTCGTGCCGAAAGCGAAAAATATTTCAATGAAAATCCAAGAAAATTCTGTAGCAAAGACATAATAATCTTACCAAAAAGAAAAATTCAGAAAAAAAGTTGTGCAATGAGGAGACACTTACGTTTTCTTTTTTCATCAAATTTAAAGGCTCGTTGGAAGTATTGATCTAAATTATAAAATTCGACACGAACTTACGGGATGACGTAATATAATTTGAGAGCGCCTGCATATTTGCAATGCTCTTTATACGAGTGTATATAACATTTAACTCGTTCACTTTTATTACATTTTACTCTCATCTCCAGCGTGCTTCAGAAGTGATGAGGCGCAGGAAGATAGCATCGATTAATTACCGGAACACCTACCTCCCTCTCAAGTTACTCCAGCTCGGTCCCGAACTGAGAGCACCTTGAGGGGCAATACGGTTCATTGTTCTTCTCATTTTATTACTCTTTCTTTTTTTCGTTACACCTGCTGTCGTGCTTTCATCGTGATCTTTTCGCTCCTGATTCTCGCTTTAGATATCCAGTGTTTCATAATACGTACAGCATCGTGTTGACGAGGAACAATCGACATGTTTGAGTAATATACAGGGTGTTTCACCAAACCTGTTACAAGCCCAATATCTACGAATATATTAATGGTATTGAGTTGATTTTTTTTTAACTTCGTCGTATTAGATACCGCTTTAACCTTAACAAATAAGATCGACACATTTCGTATCCACCGCCTAGTAACCCCCAATCTTTTTACACAATTACTCATACACTTTACTGTTATTTATCAACTCCGAGTTATACTCTGTTATTCATCAACCCCGAATGGGGTTGGGCCTTTCCGTACTCCCATTACCCAAAAATAAGACCTACGAACCTTAATAAATGTAGTATCTATGTAGAAACTAAGTGCTTCAGAACTTGTAAGATTATTCCGTGTACAAAATTTAGTAAAATAAAATTGTTATTTTTTATTTAAACTACTAAACATCGGAATCTAATAATGGTACTAAGGGACATTTTATAGTATGTGAAGAAAGAAATCTAGTCCAATTGCAAATGTGGATAACTTGAATTTTTTAAATGGAATGTGAGGTAAATTTTTATCTACATAATCCTTACTAAGCTAAATAACTTTTGCATGAAACTTTTTTAAAAATTTTGGACGCATTAAAAGTGATAACGATTTGAATTGTCCGCACTAGGATTCTAACTTCGGTACGTAAATATTTGTACATATCACATTTGTTGACATTTTTAATAGCGTCGACGAAATCGGTCTATCTTTTGCATTTACACGAAACGGAGTAGAATTCAATGACGAATGATTTCAGTGAACAAGTTAATATATTGGTCGATGTCAACGAAATTTTCGACGTGCTTGCACAACTGTGTAGTCTTTTATTTAACGCATCCAAAAATGCTACGAAACATTTTGAACATTTATTAAACTAAATAAAACGCTGGACTGACCTTGAGAGATCAACGAATGCGGAAGGAAGGAAGGAAGAAAAGTGAGGGAAAGA
>NW_017100181.1:352988-379104 GCF_001263275.1 Habropoda laboriosa | reverse complement strand
AGATTCTTCTTTTCCTTCATTTTTCTTCATTTCTTTCTTCCGCATTTGTTGATATGTCAGACCAGCTTTTGGTAACACTTTTAATTCACATTTTAGTGACCTTTGTGACATATACATACCTTCGATCTATGTAAAAAATCTGTGCGATTTTATCATCAGTTGAATAATGTTCCTTGTAAATGTGCCGACATAAATCGGTGCTGCAAGTCAATGGTTTAATTTACAACCTCGCTATATCGTGGTCCCTACTATCGTAGCGACAAATCCGACAAAACGTTTTGCAACATTTTGCTTTTTTTCGCAAATCGCGCGTGCGACACAAAGTTGCAAACGTGTTATCGAATTAGCAACATTGTTGCCGGGAGCCGCTCCCGAAAACTGCACAATGTTGCACGACGCGCCGTTTTGCAACATTGTGACCCCGCGCGGCCCCCGAAAAAGTACATTGTTGCAAACGCGTTATCAGGTTTGCAACTTTGTGGCCGCGAGTCGCTCCCGAAAATTGCACATTGTTGCAAACGCGTCCTCGGGTTTGCAACTTTGTTGTCCCAAAAATTGCACATTGTTGCACGACGCGCCGTTTTGCAACAATGTGGTGTTTTCGGGAGACCGCGCGCGACACAAAGTTGCAAACGGGAGATCGCGCTTGCAACTTTGTTGCCGCGAATCGCTCCCGAAAAAAGCACAAAGTTGCAAGCGCGGCTCTCACTTTTGCAACTTCGTTTCTGCGAGTCGCTCCCGAAAATTGCACATTGTTGCAAACGCGTCCTAGGGTTTGCAACTTTGTTGTTCCAAAAATTGCACATTGTTGCACGACGCGCCGTTTTGCAACTTTGTGCTTTTTTCGGGAGCGATTCGCGGCAACAAAGTTGCAAACGCGATCTCCCGTTTGCAACTTTGTGTCGCGCACGGTCTCCCGAAAACACCACATTGTTGCAAAACGCGCTATCAAGTTTGCAACTTTGTTGCCGCGAATCACTCACGAAAACTGCACATTGTTGCAAAACGGCGCGTCGTGCAACAATGTGCAATTTTTTGGGACAACAAAGTTGCAAGCCCGAGGACGCGTTTGCAACAATGTGCAATTTTCGGGAGCGACTCGCTGCAACAAAGTTGCAAACCCCGATAACGCGTTTGCAACCATGTGCTTTTTTCGGGAGCTCGCGAGAGTCACAATGTTGGAAAACGACGCGCCGTGCAACAATGTGCGTTTTTCGAGAGCTATTCGCTGCAACAATGTTGCAAACTCGATATCACGTTTGCCACAATGTGCGTTCGAAAATAATATGAGTTAACGATGTTACGAGCGAGAATGACGCTTGTAACAATGTTACATTCAAGCGAAGTCCTTGTAGTACTGTTTGCGTTCGAAATAACGCTTCTGATAATGTTGCAATTATAAATAGAGATTCCAACAATGTTTGCTTTCAAATATAATGCTTCAAGCAATGTTGCATTGAAAAGTAACGCGTACAACAGTGTTTTGCATTCGAAATAGTGGTTCCATCGATGTTGCATTCGCGAATGGAGACTGCAACAATGTGTGCATTCAAGTTTCAAGGATGAACAGTGAAATAAAAGTATCTTGCTACTTAAAACTCACCGTTCAACAATGTAAAAGTTCTTTTCCTGCTACTGCAACCGTGTCCCACACCTCGATCAATTTGCAACCTCAGCTCACACGGGAACAAAGGCTCCGCGCAAACTAAACGTCATTACACATTCTCAACATATTTCTCCACCCCTAATAATAACCCCTCTACATATACACATGAACAATGCACATGACATATTTTTAAGGGTCGTTAAAGGCAGATAGCCCGACGCTATTACACTTTCCAACGATTTACGACAGGGACTTTGGCCGCGTATGGTCATTGAGAGTGCCTGCGAGGATACGCAATCCAGACACCCGGCGATGGCTATTGACTCGAAGTTACGTGGATATCGAGTGTCCTTGTTTGCAAGAAACACGAGTGTGTTTCGAGCAAGCAGCTGGACATTGTATTGTCTTAAAGTTTAGCGATATTGTCCTGAGAGGATACGACCACGGAGTGTAGAAGGCAAGGGTGTTTTCTAGCGAGAGGACTGCGTAATGGCTCTCGCACGGTCGATGTGCGAGCAGCAAATAATTCGATAGCATTATTTGCGATAGCAAATAAATCGAACACATATTTGCCAACATAAAGATAAATGTGTATTTAATAACAATGATTTGATGTTACTATGAGATTGAAAATTCAAGTGAATGCGTAAAATGTAAATTACAAGAATCCTAATGATGTTCCTGAGCAATGTTCAAAGTTCTGTTTGAAATGTAAAATAGTTAGATTCTAAAATTCGGATCAGCAAAAGTACTATTATTCGATATTATGTCACACCAATTTCAATGAATCGAGGTGTCAAGTGTAAGGAGGAGCTATATTAAAGCTTTTATAAGCAGTAGTGTTTGAATAGAAACTGTGTAATTAAGACTGCTATTTCTTTATTTAAACTTCTTAATATGAAGGTAGTGTATCTGGGAATACATATGTTTGATCTCTTATTTTATCTTCTGTATGCTTAAATCTGAAAATTGAATTAAAATAGAAGCTTCACAAAAACTGTTGTTATTACAGAATATTTTATTTGACAAAACATGTTTCCGTGCCTTTTACTTGCATCAAAGTGTGTGGAGAAATTTTGAAGGTAAAATCTCATTTTGCAACATTTTGTTACATAGCTCCCTCTTGCACTGGACCCCTTACTTGGTTAGTTCCTCCAACAAATTGGTCTTAATACATAGAAAAACAGTGCTAGTCCTTTGGACATTTATTATATCTTTGGAACTCTAAATAGCGCTAATTTTTATTGACGTTTATCTCACTAATTGTAGGTACTGGTTTGTGACATTGTGTTTATAAGACTGTCTTCCTAACTGTCCCTCCTCCTTAACCCTTTAACCTATAACAACGAGTCAGACTCGTGGCAGAGATTCTGGTCAAGATGTGACAAAAATAGTTATATTAGTAAGAAGAATTAATTGTAATCCTAACTTTCGTTTTAATTTGTAAGACTGAGTATTACTGAATGTAATTAATCTGTAACAGATTAGCTTTTGTTACCTGATACAGTATTGAAAGAGTAAATGGCTGACGCTTAGATGCATAGTCAGAAAAGAAATCATAGGTCAAGGGGTTAATCACCTTTCTCAAGGAAACCATGAAATAACCAGGTATACTCCGAAATGGTCATATTAAAAAATAACAAAAGAAACATTTGGATATAGATTTGCAACGTACCAGAGAAATACTTGCGACAATAAAATATTTATGGTATTCTAAAAGTTCACGTAGAAAATGTTTGAGGGCCGAATCTATCTTTAGGTTCGTCCCTCCCTTCCTCAGCAATGATTATCTGCTCTTTCTCGCGACAGTCTGTTCGACTGGACCGTGACGTGATTACTCTCGCTAAGTAAATTTCATCGCCTTGAGTGGCACTCTTCCTTGGTTCTCGACTTGTCACGGTTTAAGCGGAGACGATAGTAGCGTGCGATAGTGTCCCGATGTCAAAACGTGGCGACGGCCGACGGGGTACAAAAGTCGACACAAAGGCGCATTCACTTCTGTAGAAACGTGCTGTTCGTGAATCCCCGAAGGGAAGAGGACAACGAGTGGCATTTACATTCACAAAGATCGCGAGTAGTAATGCAGCTGTGAATATAAAGGGAAGATGAAGAGATGATAGTGTGCGTACGATTACGGCGCGATGGAGAAGATCACGAATAACAACTACACGAAAACCTAACCGTGTCAACGAGAGAAATTCATTTTGGGCTCTGTTGAATTTTCCTCACAAATGCGAATTACAACTCGTAATGTCGTTATTAGTGCCCGCGGTTGTTAAAAATAACACTCCGGCTTTGTAGTAGTTGTACGTGGTTGTTAGTTCCAAAAATTTGTGGAATTGGATATACGCAGAACCGTTTTGGCGGTGGATTCTGCACATGAAAACAATAAAAAAGAGTTTATATATCTGACCTTGCAATAATTCTATTTGCAAACCGTTCTTCTTCACTATTCCACTCTTTATATCTTCACTATTTGTTCACACCGTGTTTGTATAAACTATAAAGTCCCAATGTTTAGTACAAAGAAACGTTTGAAGTCCAAAGTTGAAGAGTCCGAATTTATAAAGTCCGACAGAGTTCTCTTTGAAGTACACAAGTGTTCGTTCTGTTTGGAGTCCGAAAAGGTTCTGTCTAAAGTTCAAAAGCCTTCTCTCTGAAGTGAGTACACGTTCTCTCATCGTCCTAAAAATCCTTCCTCCAAGTCACATCTTAGAGGAAGAGACAGAAAAGTGGGACTTGGAAATGTCCCAATTAAAGAATGGGGCGGCTTCCCAATTGCGTAACGCCTACAGGTTATGCACTTCATCCTATAAACAAGACCTGTAGAACGTCGCACAAAGGTCCCTTGTTCGGGAAACCGGTCTATAAAATTTAGGTCCCTCTTTTCGCGGCATGTGGGTTTACGATGAGTCAGTTGTCCTTGAGGGTGTCCTGTATCGACTGCAGTGTAAGCCTAATACACCTGGCCCTAACAGTGGTGTACTGACTTAGAAGGACTGTCAATAGATAAATATGTATCGAATGTACTTTAAGCTTACAACATCCCTTTCAGCAAAATTAAGGTAAAGTGTCCTTTATCACAAGCCAGCCATTCGGAGTGCCCTTTTCAATCAAAAAGTTGCCAACCTCTTTTTTTCTTTTTTTTTTTACGCGGAGGAAATCTTGCGCCGTCGGCTAGCGCCCCGGCCTCGGGGGAGGAGGCGTAGCGTTGCCTCCCCTCCGAACTCCGCCCGTAGGCACGGCAGCACCAGGGGACCACGCCCGGCGCCGCCCCTTTCCCTGGGGGACCATAGTGGGAGGGACTCACAGTCCCGTGTATCCGGGCCGGGGTTGCCGGCCCTGGGGAGGCGATACTCCTCCCCCTTGGAGATTTCCGACCTCTGTCCTAAACTAAGTAAGGACGACCGGAAAGATTTTAATTAGAAGTATGCTATTTGATGTTTCTTTGGTGACTTTCTCCAAGTTTTAAAATACTAGTTTTCTTGTAGCGATTTTAGATAGATACTAATCAACGAACAAAGAATTATCAATCAACGTGACTATTGAGTGTCGCCAGCATCCTTCCAGTGTGCACTTATCACGTTTTTGCTTGAAGGGGCAGGGACGGAAGGGAGATCCGTAAGAATTTGTACTGCAGCAATAAAAGTAAAAAAGACCAATATAGATTGAGAAAATTATATCATTAATAAAACTAAAGGTAATTATTTAGAAAGCGGTATTGTACTACAAACAAGAAAATAACAGTTGCTTCAATTTCACACTGAAGGGGCTGCAGCCCTTATGGACGAGCCGCCACTGTTCCTATGCTAACACAAACTAGACGAAAGACAACTGTGCATAATTCCGTCTAGGTTTAACCCTTCAGTCATCGAACTATCGCAACCAAAGACACCCTTCTGTTAAGCTATTGGAATCGAAAGACACAAATTTCTAAAAATCCTAATTAATTCTAATTTCCTTCGTCATGACATATGCAAGCAATAAACGAGAATCTTGAACTGAAAAATAGCTTTTCCTTACGATTGTGCCATAAACCGTGCCAATGAAGACCTAACAGTCATACTTGAATAAATATTTATATGCAAACTTATTATAACAATTCAGTATTCCACAGATTCATTGCAGACGATATGGGAGTTATCTAAATTCTGGTGTCTCTGGAATAGCTAGAATAACTCGACTATATTTTCAGAAACTGTTATTCCAAATAAAACTCTGATCTATTTTACAACTATTCAAATATATCAACTTTTTGCTTCATTGTTCATATTACTCCATCAAACTTTTTTAATGTATTGTATTTAAGTGAGCTACTCGAAACGTCCAAGCATGTCGCTAAGCTGCGTTATTTTTGCTGATTTTGCTTTCCTTGCTTTTTATAGCGTACTGGAGTGCACGCCGTCACACGCCACATTAATTTTGTGTGACCCCTGCTTGAAGGAATAAATTTTCACGATAGTTCACGGAGGTTCCTTCATTTAAAGTGGCTTGTCTCCCAAGGTTTTTACTGTAACTCACTAACTAATTAACAGCTCTAATTAATATACTCAATGATGAACTAATAACAATTGTTCACATACTTCCCGCGATTCTTATTAAATAGAACTCGGGTTGACGACTGTAAAATTTGTACAAATGGTGCTGACGTACTAACCGATTTGCTTGTTTATTCTGATTAAGCTGATGTACTTCGAGGAAGAACGCGATGCAAACTGCTTGTTTTCGCTAGTTTCGAAGTTCTACAGGTTCTGTCTACAAATTCTAAAAGTAGTTTACTTATAATAAATTAGTGAGCATGGGCGGTGACACGAAATTCGGAGAAACCGTAGGCCATGGAGAGCTCCTAGGACTCTGAACATCCCGCCCACCTTGATAACTGGGAGGCGAGTAAGGTAAGGGTGCAGGTCTACGGAGGAACCTTTATTATGGGTTTACGACACGTCTATCGCTATTGAGTGAGCAGAAGTAGGACTCTACAGTCTGTCCAGCAAGTCGAGTCAGTAGAGTCACGATATAGCGAGGTCGTAAATTCAACTTTGAAGAATCGGCACCAATTGATGTCGCGGCACCCAGGGCCGTACCAAAAGCCTGGTAAACATCTTCCCCGAGTAGGGAAATGAACACCATTGCATACGATATATTGATGCTGAATGAATCTATCACGTGTTTGGCACGCGAATTTACCTCTACAAACTCAACTCGTTAAAATTATTTGACCCGCAGAATCTACAATACAATTTCTAGGCTCTAACTTCTTAGCCCTAACGGTAAATTGTATTATGAAGGAAAAGAAAGCTTTAATTAAAGATGTTTTCAAAAGTAGCTCTGCTAGTCGTCGGTGTCATACACTCAATCGCCTTAACAACAAACCTTGATTGTTGAAGATCTACTACTAATTCTGTTGGAATGGACAGTGACGTGATGAGCAAATCAGAATATTTCTCATCCTTGGACAATCCTATATATTTAGTCTAAAGTCCGTAAGGGTGGTAGGTATGGCACTTTGGCGGGCAGCAGTTAGACTCAGAAGCGTTTTAGAGGTTAGGTAAGGCAGGAAGTAAGAGAGATAGACGATAAGTGGAAAAGGAAAGGTTGTGCGTGTTTCGTCCTAGGCCTTCTTCTTCCTACTGTACTTGTCAGGAAGGCTATTTAAGATACCCGTGCCTTAGACACGAGAGGACTGTTAGAGTCAGGTCGGAAGTTGCATATATACAAACGGGAGCCTTTAGTAGACTAGTGAGAATTGGTCGTTAGTCCGTCCCTCTGGTGGTGGAGCGTAGGAGGTACACCCACAGCGTGAAGTGATTTTGCACTTGAACTAATTAATCCTGCACCACGTCGTAGATTTACGACACGTCAATCGGTATTCAGTGTGTAAAAACCATTAAGGCATATGGACTGCAGAAGCGTCTTCTAGGCCTAGGCATCTCACTTGAAGGGTATCGAATCAACAAGAGATCTTGAAAAATAGTCGCTCTAGAACAGCATAGCTAGGCGACCGTATTGCAAACCCGAAACCTTAACTGGTCTGTGTTGCGACACAACACTTTTTCTTAAATGATTTTAACTCAATGTTACAATGAGTTTTGTATTTTAGTTTTTCTGTTTTACTTTAAATATCACTTACCCCAATTGCCTGAAGCAAAATAGTCATAAAATAGTGCAATATCTTCTTATAATCATTATTGAATTTTACGTAGAAATTTTTAGACATGTAACCTAACTGATTTGAACAGTATTGTGCATTAAGTAGCTTTTTATGAATAAATAAAAGTACATTGAACAGAAAAGTGATAATATTTAGTTCAATTTGGCTAAAACAATTTTATTTTAGATTAGTTCCAATTTCTAGAAACATATTACATTTTTTTTAATTTCTAGTATAATTAAAAATAGCCAATTCGTCAACTTGTAATATGTATGCAAGTGTATTAATAATCAACTAATTTGTTTCTCAACTAATTAAATTTAATATGTACATATTCTGATAGATGCGCAACTTCGTTTGCAACAGTATAAATCCTAACTTGGAAAATTTCTCGATACTTTATTCATTTGACGAATAAATTATAGTTATCATTATTTCAAATTGAACCGGACTTTTTTTTAAACCGTTACAAACGGCATAAAATAGATCAATACTGTCTCGATACAGTGATAAAGATTGAAAGTGGCAGGTAGAGCTAAAAAATCCTAGGTATAGCTGAACAGACTCTGATCCGGTCACTGTCCCAATTAAGATTCAATCGGGTGCTGCAGAGTAATCAACGAACTTCGTTCCCTCCTCCCAACAGAGCCGAAACGAACGATTTGCAAGTTGAACACGATTTAACTTTCAAATACTAGCAGCCAGATCAGTCTCGTTTACTCTTTGCCTCTTCCTCTCACATACCAAGAAAACTAATCTTCTTTTAGCCCAGTCGGTTTGCAAATGAAGACGCCAAATTTACCATTAGTCGGTAAAGTACATTATGCGAACCGTCGTTAGATCGGATCGATCAAGCAAAAAGGGAAAGAACAAGAGAGCGCACTACGAGTCGCCATCAATCTTCCGAGGTGTCTGGAGCAGTGATTCGCTAAACAAAACGAAGATACTGTTCTTACGACTGATGTTGTCTAAAGACAAACGACTTCTAGCTGAAATCAAACTGCCAAAGAAACTATCGGGTTAGCTAGAATGAAAGTAAGGGTGAAAGTCATGATGCTTTAAGTGAGTATACGAAAAAATACATTAATATTAACTACAAGAACAATATAACTGAGTCATGATATGTGTTGGCTCCCACACTGTTCATGGAGCCAATTATTTAGCGAATAAAGAAAAAGTGTTTTATTTTCCAATGCTAAATATATGTATGTAACTTTCACGGTTTATATTGAAGTATGAAAAGAACACTCCCGAACCATTCGCTAACCGAGCGTTGCCGAACGCTCCCGAATCACTGACTAAATCATTCGTGAGCCGAGCACTGCCGACCGTTCACGAATACCCTGTTCGTACACGACGAGAATCGCCGACCGACTCGTTCCTGGGCCGAACATTGCCGAACGCACACGATCACCGTTCACAAGCCGCACGCGAATCACTGCGACTTGTAAATAGTAGTTCGTGAAATTATTTTTCACTTCCCCACGAACGAAGCTTCCCTTGTCTATATACCTACATAATCCTGGTAGGCCGGTGAGTCACGCGGTTTCTTGGTCACGGAGAATCCATATCACAAAGTGTTAAGGATACTTAAGTTTAGACCAGGTGTACGATACGGACGCGACTCTGCTATTTTTCAGATTAAGGTTTGAATACGCGTTTAATGTTTCATTCGTTAATTATTCCTTATCGTCAGGAGGGCTCCAAACCTCTCATAAAAGCGGAGAATTTGGAGTTTCTTCGTGCATCTCAATAGCAATTGACGTATCACATACTCGCGCGAGCCCAGGCACGTTCTCGCGAGCGAGCCGTACCGTTACCCTGGGTTTTTCTCATAAGCCCAAGTGACGCGTACCTCACATAGAACAACCCCCTCCCTGAGGGTGAGCGGTTGGCGTTGGGCGTTGACCAAGGCCCTAATCTCATTGGGAGTTTTGGCCTCCCACCCAAAACTCACCCCGGTCAAGGGACCCAAATGGACAGACGAGAATCTATAAAAGATCTGGAGGCTAACAAATAGAATTTTATGAACAAATTGGTGAACTTTGCACCTTCGGACATTGGACTTACACATAATTAACCGTTAAGAATTTAGTTATATATTGTATTAATGTTATCTAAAAACTGTGTTGCAAATAAAGAATTATTTGTTATATAATCGGCTTCACGAATCTTGTGGGAGCAAACACAAAGCTATAAGGTATTAAACCTCTGTCGCCTTCTGCTCAATAACAATTGCCGTATTGGTAAAAATTAACCTACAACTGTCAATCATTAAACCTTACATCTATAATACCTACAATGATTAACGCTTTCCAACGATGCATCATATGACCCAATAGGCGTGGGCCCAAATACTACAGTTCAGTCGAGAATGGTAACGGACGTGCGGTTGTTATACGAAATAAGCTTCGAATGACCTACGTTTATACAACATTTTTTTTTTTACTTATACCTACAGAACATACTGACAAAGTCTGATCGAGAAAAAAAACTGGGACACCCTGTATACATATACAGTATAATTATTGAAAGGTAGTGTAATTATTTCATTCCGTAAGCACTACTTAATATCAGAATATTTACGAAACAATTGCGATTCCATTATGAATTCTATGTGTCGTACGCCATCCAGAACCGTGTAAGTCTCTATTACACAATTCTAAAGCTTTCACTTTAAAAGCTCGTCTCGCCGTTTTATGCAACGATCGACGTCTGAAGAGATGCTGTGGCGAACGTTCAAGTTTTGAACTTATTTAAAGTTCGGATGCGGTCCTACCAATTACAAAAGAACTTTCTTTCCGCCTTTCTCCTCCCTTTTCTAACCTTTATTCCTCACGCTTCGCTGCCACAAGTTCTGTCGCCTAAATTCCTTTTTTAATCTCTTACACTGACAGCTTACCTTATTACCAGCTTATTATTTCTTTACTTTTCCAAGAAAAATTACAACTGGTGTTTTTTTTTTTTTTTTATAAATTACCATGAACTTGTTAAATTTTACTTTTAACCTAACCTTGAAATTTCGTAAATTTCGTCGAGTTGTATGATTAACACTGTGTACCACCGGTGGTACATTCTTGTCTGTCCCATGGGACGGGATGAGCCACCGGTGGTACATACAGAAATGTCCCACGTTGAAACACGTAACATATGATTTAGTTCAAATCAGCGCCGTCAGATGGGAGAAAGTGCGAAAAACAGCACCACCCCACGGCGGTGCCACTAAATACAGGCCCGCCGCAAACGTGTCAGTTGCTATAACGCGGCAATGGTTCATGTACCACCGGGGACTCTGCCGGCCCGATGGGACCGAGCACAAAAGCAGGCCCGCCCCACGGTGCGGCCAGTGAATTCAGGCCCCGTCGCGAACGTGTTAAATCGACCGGAAGTCTTTCTTTCATTTTGAAAATAGAAATGTTTCGATCATTTTGCTGTGTGATTGATACTTGTGACTGTAATTGTTCAAGAACTATAAAACTCGTACCTAATTGTTCGAGTACTTTCATTTTAAATTCGTATATAGGTTTGTTTAAATTCTAGCTATTCGGCTTAACGAACTGTTACAATCTATTTCTGATACACTCTTCGGAAACTCCAGTTTCATGATACGTCCTCAGCTATCGAAGACGAACGAAACGAAATTTAAAAAACCCCGATTAATAAATTTAATTTTGCTAGCTAACAGGGGAACATCTCGAAGTGATAATCACCTATATTGACGAAACTTTGGTATAGGGTAATACTCAAAAAAATATTTAATACATTGAAGGGGTGAAAATCGCCCTCAAAGATAAATATAATAAACATATTCGGTTAGAATTATTAAAAAAATTTTTCTTTTTCCAATTTGCTGTTGAAAAATATAAAATTCGTCAATTTACACTATTCCTCTGTCTCTAATAGTTTTGGAGATATTAGGCTAAATACACTGCTCGCCAAAAAAAATTGCAACACCTTAAAAATGAAATCGCACAGATCTGAAATCTACATACATATATTGTTTGGGGTATTGAAAAGTAAAAATGATTAAAATTTGGTAGAGTAGCTCGAAAAACGATTTCCAAATTTGTGCATCCCCAATCTCTGAGTGCTGCAACTTTTTTGGCGAACAGTGTATATTTACTACCTCCAATTTTTACCCTTTAACTGTGGACGACTGCCGATAAAAAAGTACGTGTCGAATATTTTTTCAGGAACTACTATATACCAAAGTTTAATAAAAATCGGTGATTATCACATCAAGATATACATACCTTTGTATGAAACAGTCGGAGAACGCCAACAATAAGCTAGTGCATACCTTGGACTGAAAAATAGCCTTTCTTCACGATTATGTCATAAACCGTGTCGACGGAGCACCAAAACGTTATTTCATCGGTGGGGTCATTCGTTTGCAATTATGGTACAGTCGGTGGAAACGATATAGCGAGTGTAAGGAACACTAGACAACAAAGAACTAATATCCGGATAGTGCGGTATCCCAAAAATAACTTATTCTTTATTTCTAAGCGCTTCTTAAGATTTCCGGCGTCCGTCTTGCTCGACGGCTATTTCCAGAATGTCCTTTCCGCGTCGTATCCCACGTTGCTCCGAAAAACCGTTGGAGCCCCCTCGTTGGACTTTTCGGGAGAAGGGCTTAGTTTATGGCACCCTCAGGTACCCGCGCGCTTTCTCTTCCCGGGTTACAAAGTCCAGGCCACCACTTTGCCGCCGGAATCTCGCATTTCTTACACGAGGTTGTAAAAAACAGTCAGACGTCAAATTACATACAGGTAATCCGAGAACCAAAACAGCAATTTGAGGGAGATAAGGAGCTCGAGCCTAGCACAGGGTCGTTCAAAGTTACCTTAGAATTCCTTTTTCAACTGCACTGTATTTAAAAAATTTGTCTGCGCCTTAATCGTTGACAGCTGCAGGTTAATTTTGACCAATTACGCGAACAACTATTGACCAGAAGGCGACGGAGACTTGATTAAATGAAAGATTGTAATTTTTAATTTCAATTCACAAATTACCCACGGCCCTGGGTGCGGCTACATCAATCGGTGTCGCCGTTTAATGCTTTAATTTGCGACCTCGCTATATCGCTTCCGTCACATATGTAAGCACAACTTAAATGAATTTAACACAGGATAGGGTATTGACGAAAAATGAATTAAACTATAGTTCTAAGCGACTGCTAAGTGCTCCGGTGTCCGTCTCGCTCGACGGCTATTTCCAGAGTGTCCTCTCCGCGTCGTATTCCGCGTTGCTCCCAAAAGCCGTTGGAGCCCCCTCGTTCGACTTTCCGGGGGAATGGGCTTAGTTTATGGGACCCTCAGGTACCCGCGCGCTTTCTCTTCCTGGGTTACAAAGTCCAGGCCACCACTTCGCCGCCGACGAAAACGGTTTTGTCCGAGAAAACGTTTATTAACACGTTAAGCGCCATGTCAGTCACCGGTGACTGACAGTATACATTTCGTTCGGGCCGCGTCAGTCACTGTTGACTGACGATATACAATTGAAAAAATTATATTCTATTAATAAATTTTAAATAATTTAGAGATCATAAAAGAACGTACCTGAATATTACTTGTTACCAAAAAAAAATTTTAACGGGTATTATTAAAAAAACACATGTAGTCTTATCGCAACCTTACACAGATCTCTGGCCGCCAGCATATCGGCGGAATCGAATATCGCGGGCTAAACGGAAATGAAGACAAAACAGTCTTGGCGCTTAACGTGTTAATATTATAGGAGAAAAAAAAAAAACAAGTGTGATTAATTTCTTCTTGCCTGATATGGAAACGAAAAAAAGACTTAAAGAACTAAACCTTCGCTCGGTTGTCGCGTTTCCGTTTTTCACTTGTTCCATCGTAATGCCTCGATCGAAACTAGTCCAAAGGGAACATCGGCCCTCTTCGGACCACTTGTGGCCACTACATACAGAAGCCTGTCCCTGGACTCAATTTTGCGAACCTTTAGAAAGGAAAGATGCTCCTCTGTGGCGGAAGAATATAAGAAGTCTCTAGATAAGATTTCCGTGTTTGAGGTGTGAAAGTAGTCCTCAATATTGGAGTTGAAAATCTTCATATTTTCGATATCTCAAAAATTCTTGATTTGAGAAAAATGGTTTAAACGTTATTTTATTAAATTTCTGTGTGAACACGTACATAAACCAATGGAATTTTGAGAAATCATTCCACAATAATTACTTATTTCGGCAAGATGTTTACGAATTTGAAACAAAATAACAATGTTTTTTTCTGATATATAATGAATAAAATAATGACGTTACAAGTTAAATTCAAAGTTGTGTGCTTTTCGAATGTCTGGCATTAAGACAAAAAATTAAGAGTGACAGGGTAAATTTTGAAAAATATAATGGTTTTCGAAAATTCTTCACCACTTAAATATAGGATATCAGAAACCTAACTTTTTTCCATATCTTCTACGTTTTCGTATGAAAACTCGCCATTTTTTTTTTAGGGGCTGTTTTCACTCCTAGGATCGTTTCATTGCCGGAATAAAAAATGGTTTCATTACTAACATCAGTTGAACTACACTTCTGCAAAGTCTCAAGTTTTTCTTCATTTTCCCTTCATTTTCTTCCCTTGTGAGTGAAGTTATTAGCACAATTACAGACTGAAAATATAGACATGCTCTACTAACAATGCTTAAAAATCACTCATGCGTATTTGCACACCGAATTAACCTAGTGTGAATTAGTTCAGTAGAACCTTCATTTTCAACAAATCGATTATGTTATATGAATTGAGCGACTTGCGTGTTACAAATGAGAATACGATGTGCAAAAGAACCTTACGTATTGCTGCAGCATAACTGGCGCATGACAAGGGAGCGACTTGTATGTTAAGAGAAACAAACGAAGCACAGGAGACAAGAAAATTAGTATTTAATGGAGCCTGCTTGGGCGGAGCTGTTTTGAGGTATCCAAGAATTAGTGGTTGGTGTGTTTTTCCAACTCGATTAAGGAGGTTCTGGATTGTCACACCTTTGAAGGTAGACGGCAACGAGGTGATCTTCGATAATATTCTGAGATGACGGGAGCTTAAAAAATCACGAAGTTTGCGTCAATTCTCGAAATCGTAAAGCTAGTACTTGCTTACTCAGCATGTCTACCTATAATATTCGATTTTCCTAAGTGTAACAGGATGCTCTTTCCTTTCGTTAAGTATCCTTAATAGCAATTTTAAACGCGCTTCTTAAGTTCATCCATTAAGGGGATATACCACCATCAAGCGTCTAAAACTAGCTAAAGTTTGACAATTTTTTTCATAAATAACTAGTAAATGAAAAGTTTCAAATTTTTTCAAAGAATATCAACGTAACTTTCAGCTGTTTTTGCAATTTTTAGAAAGTAAAAGTGTTACAAAGCGGAGGAGTTATTCACTTGCGAAACCTCTTCTGCTGGAACATCGATCGCTAGCCGCCATCGCATCGCCGGCAAAGATTGGAACGTCTGAAATAAAGTCCTTTTGATCTATAAATAAAAATGTGTCGCCTACAGTGTAGCATACGAGTTTACAAAAATTGTGATCATTATAGAAACGATGGTAGTTTCTAACGAAAAGAATCAACTGAACATTTCTAAAAGATCAAATAATTGACGTGTTGAAAAATTTTTTATTTATAAACCAAACAGAATTTTTTATTTCCTTGCCAGCGATGGCGGCCAGCAATCGACGTTCCAGCAGAAGAGATTTCGCAGCGACTCCTCCCTTTTGTGACATTTCTCCTTTTTAAAAATTAGAGAAAAAGCTGAAAGTTACATTTCTATCCTCTGACAAAGTTTGAACTTTTCATTTAGTAGTTACCTGTGAAAAAGGTGTCCAAACTTGTATCGATTTTTAGAAGCCTCAGAGTGGTCCTACCCCCTTAAGTTCGTCCATTAACAAAACGCAGGAACAGCCGTGCTCGCTCAGTGACAAGAATGGCACCGTAATCGCTGTAACGAACTTATCTTCGAGAATAATTAATTCGCGTTTAACATATCGTTTGCAATCCAATACGTATCACGCTAATTAAATTGCATCTTAAAACAGAGACAGACTTCGTAACGAGCAGTGGAAGATAACCGAGGTAAGAACAGCAGGGAATGCTGTAAGTGTTTTTCGTCTTAATTTCCTTACTGAAAAAGGAAAAGAGCAATGAAAATAAAGATGCGGTATAAATTCTTCCTACAGTTTGAAAAGTTTGTTGGGATTTGTAGGTTTAAGATTCGTTTTATCGCTCGAACAGCGCTATAAGTTTCTCTTTCTTTTTCTGGATACCGTTCTAGGGGCATAAGTTGGTTTCTCGAACGCGATTAGAATTCGTGCAGCCTTTGTATCCAAGAAGAACGACTTTCGACCGCGTCATGAGATAAAGCGACGCAAAAAATGGAATGTATAATCTTTTACACAATTATACGTATACAATTTTACGTTCGTTACTTCATTTCTCGATGACGTATATCGCGATTGGATCTAGCAAATACGAACTTCTACCAGTTTGCTGTAATATTTGGTCATCCCTTAAGTTCGTATCGAATTTTATAATTTAGGTCAATATTTTCAATGAACCTTTAAATTTGATTTAAAAAAAAACGTAAACGCCTTCTCATTCCACAATTTTTTTCCTTTTTTTTTTGTGGTAAGACCATTATGTCGTCGCTATAGTACTTCCTTGGATTTTCATTAAAATATTTTTCGCTTTTGGCACGACCTTATGGAATGACCTAATTATACTGCGACATGTGAAGATTAGTTTTCAGATGAATTTACATAGTGAAATGAAAAAGAAAATCCAAATTGACAGGAATGAGTAACCAAGTGGAATGAAGTAACCAAGCTTTTTTCCTTTTTCTTTTTTACGTGGGGGAAATCTTTCGTAGACACCCCGCCTCTCCTGAGGGAGAATCGTAGGAGTAACCATGCCTAGGAAACTTGAAACTCTAACCGGAGTAGGGACATTAGTCCTGACATCATTGATAGCAGTCAGAAATAAAAGTACGCTTAGAGGTTATTCTAGTGATCACGAAGAAAAATTTGGCAAAATTCAAGATTTTTTCTTTCGGTGCGTGCAATGGATGGCAGTGTTAAACTTTTTTTCTCTTATTGAGACTGTTAGTTTTACTCGTCAACCAAAGAAAAACTAATCTCTTATTCTCTTGATGAACGGAGATACCGTTTCTCACACTGTTTATGTGAGTAAGGTGATAACGCACCCCTGTTAGATGAGGTCATCGATGCCTCGTGTGACCGACTCTGCGTGCCCGGTAGAGTCAGTCCTCTCAAGACATTAATAACAGAAGGAAGTCACTTCCGATGCGTAGAGGTATAAAATATCCAAGTATTAAAAGCTGAAGCAGTTTATTTAAAACCCACTTTCCCAACAGAGACACTTATAAAGCACGCAAAACAATTTTTTAAGCAGCTTTTCAATTGTTTCTTTAATGCTATATCTGGAGGTAAGGATAGAATTGATTTCAGCTCACAGACTCATCCAAGACAAAAAAATCGAAAAGATTTTTAATCGGTATCAGTGCCGCTATCGCAGTTAATAAAATCAGCAATATAAGTTAAAATTTAACAAAATAAGTATCGAAATTTTCCATTTTTTTAGGCGGTGAGGTCTAGGTTCAGCGATGAGTAAAAGTAAAGGATGATGTGGAGGTCTAGGTTTCGGGGTGACTAACGTTAGGATGATGCGGATTTGTTTACAATTAAGGAAAGGAGACAGGATGACTAAAAACTAATGAAAGATAGGAGAGAGGTATACGACACAATTTTCCGATGTAAAACACATGAAATATTCAACGTGGAAATGTAAATCTGGTACCTGCGAGAGCTAGCAGTATGTATTATAGAATAACGTGTTAAAATTTCAGACCAATCGGCTGGTTAGTTTTTCTTTTTTTTATTCTACTTCTGCCAGCTGAAAAAAAAACTTTGAGCTACGTCATTTTCAATGATTTTTGTGAATGAACTAGGTTTCGGGGTGACTAACGTTAGGATGATGCGGATTTGTTTACAATTAAGGAAAGGAGGCAAGATGACTAAAAACTAATGAAAGATAGGAGAGAGGTATACGACACAATTTTCCGATGTAAAACACATGAAATATTCAACGTGGAAATGTAAATCTGGTACCTGCGAGAGCTAGCAGTATGTATTATAGAATAACGTGTTAAAATTTCAGACCAATCGGCTGGTTAGTTTTTCTTTTTTTTATTCTACTTCTGCCAGCTGAAAAAAAAACTTTGAGCTACGTCATTTTCAATGATTTTTGTGAATGAAAAAGAGAAGTCAAGAAACGAAATGAAACTTTTAGATTTATGAAAACAGTATATAAATGTTTATCCGTTAAATCCATTCCTTAGTTGTTAAAACGAAAGAATTCGCAAGCGTACAATAGAATGCTTGCAATTAAAATCTCAATTAGTCTACAATACGAAAAGAAATGTTTAAACAGCGTTGAAAAAGAAGCCACGCGTGTAATATAGGATTGAATGGCGCAATTGAGAGATAAATGTTTCCGAAACTTCCAGTAGACCAATCGATCGACGCATAAAAGTAGAACCAAAGTTGGTTAGTTATGCATGAATCGCTGATAGGGGCGGAAAAGCGATCGCCCGACGATACCTAATGAAACCGAAGTCTCAAAAGATTCTCAACTCAGCGTTTTTGGTCCACGATGCTTTTTACTCTCATTCTTCCTGGAATTTTCTACGTCACGACGAAGAACTGCTGCCCTACACATTTCCGAATCGCTTCATCATCGTTGCCCATCAGTTACCAAGGAAGAACGCTTCGTGGCTGAAGCCCGGCCGCGGAAGAGTTTTGCAAAAAAATATAAGAAGAGCAACGAGTAAGAAGCGAAATACATAAAACGAGGAAAGACGAAGGGAGAAGGAGGAGAGAAGAAGCGAATGTACCAATGGGAAATAGATAATAGAGCTCGATAGAAAAGGGGACAAAGAAGACGAATTGCGTAAAAACTATGCGTTTCGAATAACGAACGGTTAAGCAATTATTAACGTTCGTGTATCGCAATTCACTAAACGGTTAATTATTTAGTTTCTTGCTAAATATTACAGTTATCAAGTTGATGCATATGAAACATCGTTTTTTGAAATGAAACTTCAGATACATTTTGTTTCTTAAAAAAATTCTGTGTTTAACCAAAATAATTTCCACACGAGTGTATACACTTTTCTCAAGGATTAACTAATTTCATTATTCCAAATATATAAAAATCATTAGTCTTTGAATGAAAAAATTCTTTGACTGCTACTTTTACAGAGTCTTCATTGCGGAATAATTTTTTTGTTACAAAAAATGTTCAGTTGTTTGGAGAAATGGTAGTCTGTTGTGGAAAGGTTGAGTGAATTGGGGAGGATGCGGCAAAATTTCATATTCCTTACCGTGGACTGTTTTCAATAATTTTTCTTAAAACGTTATCATCAACGGGCTTCTTTGGCCTTCCTCTTGGCTCATTTCCAGTGAAAAGTTACCAATCTTGAATTTTGCATACCAACGTTGAAGTGTCCTAACATCTACATAACCCTTTAAGGCATAAAAAAGAAATGTAAAACATTTGACAACCAAACAGTTTATGACATGGCTTGGGACATGTTTACGACACAGCGAGCGCTCGACGATGGGTGACTATAGTCACCGTTAGTAACGAAAGGGTTAAATCATCTATGAACAGCCATAAAAAAGAAATAAATGACCCGGAAAGCTCAGGAGGAAAGTTGTCCTCCTCCACAACTATGCTCGATCATATTCTGTATCTGTGACACAAACACTGTTGCCCAAATTTCAACGAGAACAATGAGAACATCCACCTTACAGTCCGTACATCTCACCATGTGATTTCCATGTGTTTGCTCAAATGAAGAAAGATATGACTTGGAAGGATTTCAGTACAGATAACGAAGTGAAAGAAACAACCTTAAAATGGTTACGAGAAATCGAACGCAAACTTTTTGAGAACGGATTTCATAAATTGGTTCCTCGTTGCGACAAATGTTTACAGATACTCGATGATTATGTTGGAAAGTAGTAGCTGGCTGTCAGTTTACGTTGCTAATAAAAGAGATTTTTTTCAATCATTCGTATTTTTTCTAGGGAGAAGCTGTAACTTATTTATCGACTCGTCTCTTATATTCGCGGTATTATACTAACCTTTCTGATACGCTGAAAGAACGGAAAGATGCGGTGGATATGACACATTGATCAGTAACAGCAGAGACGGGGACGGAGGCTAACCAAGGAACCGAACTCTTTTCTCTGTTGAATTTGAAGGGGATGACCGACTCCCGCGTGCATTCAAGCGCGCCGTTATTGCTTTTTCCAAGAAATGCAGAGGCATTGTGCAGCCATTAAAACGGAGATCGGCCGTTCTACGTTTATCTCGAGTACTGAACTCGACTGTCAAAACAGCTGACCTATTCTTATGAATTTATTATCTCATCCCAATGATGCATTCTCAGAGGAGTGAGTTTGAAGATTTGGTATTTTAAAACGAGATATAGACACTATGCCCAAAACGATATTTAGTCGGAGTAAATTCCTGACTAGAAATTTCAGTTAGGCAGATATTAGGTCCGCATTAAGCTAGCCTAATTTGCCTGTTAGGCCCGCATGCGGTATGCAACGCGGAATATTCGCGACCGCCTAATTGGGAAAGCCGCGTTAGGGCCGCATTAGGCTTTCCCAATGACTATCCAACGGGGCCAACCGCATTAGCCCCATATTAGAATAGCTTTATTAGGCTGTCATTGGGAGACATTAATGAAATCTTATGAGGAATACCTCATCAAGACACTGTATGGATTAAATTGTAAAAACTTTTATCTTGTTGAAAGCTCTCTTATGGCGACCTAACCTCTGTAAATGTCTGTAAATATTCCTACATATAAGTTTCAGAGCCCCACTCCACCTAATTTAGGTGTGCGCTCGGCCACCCCCGTTTGGGCCACGTATGGCAACTGTTAGGAATGCCCAACTTAGGCGTGCGCTCGACCACCCCCATTTGGGCCACGTATGCAACTGTTAGGAATGCCCAACCTAAGCGTGCGCTCAGCCATCCCGATTTGGGCCACGTATAGCAACTGTTAGGAATGCCCAACTTAGGCGTGCGCTCAGCTACTCCCATTTGGGCCACGTATAGCAACTGTTAGGAATGCCTAACTTAGGCGTGCGCTCGGCCACTCCCATTTGGGCCACGTATAGCAACTGTTAGGAATGCCTAACGTAGGCATGCATTATTCCTTCCGAATTAGGACCTAATGCGGTAACAATTAGGCTTGCAGTATTTAGATATGCCTAATCGTTTCCGCATTAGGCCCACATTCGTCTTTAGGCATGCCTAACTGAAATTCTAGTCGGGTTAATTTCCAAATTTGGAAGACGATTCGTGCAAAGCATTGTATAAGGAATTTTCAACATGCAGGGTGGCCCAAACTTTGTCGGTATACTCTATGGCAATAAGAAAGGAAAAAATGTTATTTAAACATATGTAAACAGAAAGTTATAACAATAATATGAAATACATTCAACATTTTCAACGACCTCAGATCGTAAACACAGCTCGCATGAACAGACTACATATTTAAGGTATACATATCGTTGATCTGTTCCTATTTTATATCATAATCTCACATTCGTTACCATTTCCTTCATATTTGGTATTACTGTTATAACTTTTTAGTAAAGCTTGGAACGACCTATGTTTATATAACTGTTTCGACGCGATTCTTAAACTTTATTGCTTCAGGGTATCGCATCTCTCACACGCCAAATTAATATTGTGTGAGTTTTTCAATGTTTGAATATGCGTGTGTAGGTGTGAACTGTGCCGTAAACTGTGTTGCTGATCTTTTTGAACTTGTTTTTGACATGAGGCGCGTCGGGCCTTTCGTACAGTTTTGATCTAAAAACTAAGGTGAGGGGGTGGCCTATGCGGACGAATAGGAGTCGTCCCACGTCCTCGGCTGTCCTCCGGGAGTAGGGGGTGCGCAGCCCACCCTAGTTTTCTCCAGTCGACGGAGTGGGGGTGTGCGGCCCAAACGGGACTGATCTGTGTGTATGTGTAAAGTGGCTTTACGACACGTCAATTGCTATCGAAGGAAATGTACGGGCGCCAGGAAGGCGTATGGCACACAGAAGCGTCGAGTTTCTACGTCCATAAACACTTTCTGGTCCTCGACACCGCTTCGAACGGAAAAGTAAATACAAAAGATTTGAAATTAGAAGCCCTCAGAAATAGCAACGATTGCGTTTGCGACGCAACAATAACATTCTTTTATTTCTTATGCTCATAGAACATACTGACAAAGTTTATTTGGAAAAAATTAGAACATCCTGTATTGTTTAAGAATTGTATTGATGACATTTTCAGAATGTACATATAATTGACATACATCTACAAAACGTATGTTTTAAAAATTTACAGTTTTCTTCACGATTCCCACAAATTGCAATTTTTTCAAAAATTTTTGGACACCTCATCTATAATAGTATCCTAATCTTCTAGTATTGAAAACTTCCCTTTATGCATTCATCATGGAAAATATTTATACTTACACAAAATATATTCATCTTTCGTCTTACGCACAATTATTCCATTAATCATTTAGAAACTACTGTCTTCACGTGTACCTGTACATTTTAGAAAACGTTAACGAGTAATTTCTTTCATACTAAAAACTGTAACAAACAAAACATTGATTACATCCTAAAAATCTAAAGAGTAGGTATATCTTAAATTCACGTAAACTGATTGAACACTATTCTAAAAGTCAACGTTAATTTTCAAGGAAAAAAGATTAATATCATCCGTGTGAATTTTTTATACGAATTACTGTTCGAACAATGTTATCATAATTTTACGGTAATAGAATATGTTATACGCAAAACACGAGAGTAGATCTCCAATTCGACTCCAATCAGTTAATACGATCTCACAAGCGAGAACAAAGAGCAAACATAAAAGGGGAGGAAGAAGGTGTCGGTATTTCAAGTTAAATGTAGAAAGGCGAGTTCCGAAGCAATAAATGGTTCCAAGTCAAGTCAAAGGAGGCTGGTCCAATGTAAATCGTGGTCTATTCCTTGGTACCGGCTGCTAAGGCCAGCTATCGTCGAATCTCCATTATAAATGGCCTCGTGTGATTTACATTCTGTCGTTTCACCGCAGCCACTCCCGGTTATACGTTATGGCAATTTGCCTCACTCCATCGTGAAGATTTCCTTCTTCCTTCCTGATCATTGAAAATCCCAAAACGCTGAAGGCTGACAAATACTGTTCTGCTTAGATCTGCGTTTTCCCTAAAACTCTTCACATATTGTATAAGCATGTATGTACATCTCTCTTCATAGAATCTCATTCTTCTGTTAATAATGAAGCTACAAACGACTCTTACTAATTCTAAATCTGACACAACTTTTACACTTCAAATTTCTTGCATTCGATAATATGATATATAATTTTTTTTTAATATACTATTTCAACGAATCGTGACGTTTACGAGAAAAATATTAAGACGAAAGAAAGAAATTGTACGATTAACCCTTGTACGGAGTTACAGGAACAAGTAAAAGGTAAAACTGACCCAATACATACTGATGCAATTTATACATACCTTCGGAGGCCCTAAGCGCAAACATGATTACAAGATCTCAGAAGAACAAATTCATGCACATTTCTTTTTAAATTTATTAAAAATAAACGTCGAAATTTCCATAATAACTCATTTTAATAAATAAAAGTAACGCATTCGTATACATATATTTGCATGAAAAAAGTATAAAAATAAATCAGTTCAAATTTAAATTTTAAAAAATTGATAACTAAAGGTTTTTTTTCTGGCTTTGGTTTTAGCAAATATATCTATAATGTCATCGTAATTAAATGAGCTTTACCGTGTCATTATTTGAAAACAAATTGGAGATCATGGAAGTGTACACGAAACAGTGTCAATTATGTCGCTAGCCAAAAACTGCAATTACTTGGCAGCGCGCTTATTGAAGTTTTAATAAAATGTCTGAAGCGCTTGTTAACTTACGTGTTTTTGCAATCAGAGCACTCCAAATGAAATAGGGATAATGAAACAAATAAGTACTACCTGAAGCATTCTAAAAAAAGAAACCCCAAATTTGCATTTAAATTAGAACATTTATAGTACTAAATCTGCTTTTTGCTCTTTTTATTTTACAGCATATGCGTGACGGTGGTTGTGCTGAATGTCCACTTTCGATCGCCACAAACTCACAAAATGGCTCCTTGGGTAAAAAGAGTTTTTATCCATATTCTTCCTCGGTTATTGGTTATGCGAAGACCTCAGTATAAATTCGAGACAAATAGGTAAATGTTTATTACCGTTTACTTATTATTTAGAAGTTTAAGTTAATCAATTCTGTTTTAATAATCGTTCCATTTGCAACTTTTTTACATTTATTATTACGAGAATACAGAAACTAATTTAATGTACACGCTGCAAAATATTGCGTGATAAATACGACGATGGTTTATACGTACTAAACACAAAAAGTGAAATGTACACTCCTGTTCATTAGTATTAGGGCGCTTATTGAATGTGAAACAAACTTAAACAGCCATTACAAAATTGTTAAGATTCTGAAACAAGTGATTCTGTTTAAAATTTCATAGTACACCAAGTGTACTATGGTGTAACGACATAAAAATAAGATCTTAATAGTACCATTGATTATGCCACGCTAAACATTCACATGGAATTGAGTTTGAAAATGTGTTTATTGTAGGCCGTTGAACTTGTTTCGGCAACCGCTTTCGTATAATATGAAAGGAATTATAGCTGTGTTCATTGATTATGCTACGCTAAACATTCACATGGAATTGAGTTTGAAAATGTGCTTATTGTAGGCCGTTGAACTTGTTTCGGCAACCGCTTTCGTATAATATGAAAGGAATTATAGCTGTCAATTTAAAAAAATTCACAGTATCGTCATTACGCGAAAATTATTGCAAATTTAAACAATCTATTCAAGCCATCGTATTGCGTATAAAAAGTAACGAAACTTTGTCCTCCTCTATTTTTCTCACAAATCTACCACTTACGAGAGAAACGCAGGAAACTAATGGCGTGAACACCCTGTATAGTTTTACTAATGATACTAAGTTTGTCGAAGAAGTATAATTTAAATCATATAATACTTTTTGTACGAACATAAGAGATGTCCTAATACTTATGAACAGCAGTGTACATGTCAACAGTTCGTGATCTTTTATTATTTATATGTATAAAAGTCTATACCAGTGCCGTTCAGCAGACCTTTAAGCGGGCAAGGGCGCCCGCCGATGCCCGCGAGCAGAACTGAGGGCGAAATCACGGGCTAGTGATGTCGCATACATTAAAGCGAAGCGGGAGAAAGACGCTTGTGTTACATATTTTGGGAATATCATTCTCCTTCTTAAAACGAGCGATGGTTTCTATTAGGTGATTCGGAAAGTTCGTAGCGAAGTGTAGGAAAAATTAAAATCATCGTGTCTCTGTTTCTAATTGAGATAGCGACAAAAACCAAAAGGTATTTCACTCGTTATTTGAAGACGAACCCAACGCACTCCTCAAATTATTCGTAGGTGAACGGGGAGTACATACCGGGTGGTTCGGAAAGTTCGTAGCGAAATGTCGGAAGATTTCAAACTGATATATCTCTGTTTCTAATTGAGATAGCGACAAAAATCAAAAGGTATTTTACTCGTTATTTGAAAATAAATCCGATGTACTCCTCGAATTACTCCCAAGACGAACTATATTTTCTGCGGTAGAGCGTTGCCACGAAAAATTCAACATCCACGCTCCGCTGCAGAAAACATAGTTCGATTTATATCCATCCCTGTTCATCTTATGAATAATTTGAGTCGTGCGTTGGAATCGCCTTTAACTGTCGAGGAAAATACCGTTTAACTTTTATCACTATGTCAATTAGAAACAGAGATACGATGGTTTAAATTTCGCTACGAATTTTCCGAACAACCCAATACATACATACACGCACCGTTGCTCGAGAAGGCGTGGCTTGTTGCTCAAGAAGGCGTGGCTTGTTGCTCAAGAAGGCGTGGCTTGTTGCTTCAGAAGGCGTGGCTTGTTGCCCGCCGATTTGTTTACGCCCGAGGAAGCCTAATACGCTGCTCGTGCGGGCAATGACTGAACGGCACTGCACTGGTCCATACTTTTGCTCTATAGTCCTATAAAGAATCTTATACCTACAATTAGAAAGGAAAACAGTAGCAGCTAGAAAATAAGTTTTGTTGTATTATCTGCATTATCTTCAAAGTGAACTTATGAATTTACCCATATTTACAGATATAGTTCTGGCAGAGTA
>NW_017100181.1:307489-352959 GCF_001263275.1 Habropoda laboriosa | reverse complement strand
TTATTATCCTTATCATCCATCTACTCAAGAGGATAGCGAAGAACGTTTGACACCTAAACGATTTCATAGTCGTGCTGCATCGAAAGAAGATCTTTCACCTTCCAGGTATTACCTACAGATCCAAATTTTTCTAAACAAATTCTCGCTATTTATTATCATATTCGTAAATTTAACTGTAATTGTTTAATATCAAATTAAGTAATACTTCGAACGTTATACAGATGTGCTATTCAAATTAGAATTGTGTAAGTCGAAGATAAGGACATGTGCAATTTACATGCGTTTATGTAGCTGTTACAATAGAAAAATTCTCTAACGTGTCAAGCATGCATTATAAACTAGAAATTGCTAGAAAAATAAGTAAATATACTTAAATACTCCGGTATTCCTGTGTTATATTAAAAATCACACGAATTAAAATACGTTAATACACGTGTACACGTGTATCGTTAATACATGTTCAAAGCCACAATCTCTATTTAATACCATAACATGATGCTCCGGAATTGATACATATTGGTATTAATGAGTATGTCGTTAAATCGGTCCCACCACTAATTATTTCGTCCTGTTTTGGTATTTCAATTTTTATTTTAATAGGTTACTTTTAAAACCATAAGTTTCAAAAATTAACTCTATCTTAAGATCCCTGTTTATCGTACTTTCTATTAGGTTGGTGCATATGAAACGGCGTTGTTTGAAATGAAACGTGTCTTTTTCAAAAAATAATGTATTTAATCAAAATAATTTCCACACAATTCTGTACACTTTTTAAAAATCGTTTGACTACTGCTTCTACAATGTCTTCATTCCGGAGTAATTTATTTGTTAAAAAATTGCTTCCCATCATTTTAGCAAGACCATTATGCCGTCACTATAAAATTTCTTCGATTTTTCATTAAAATGGTTTACAATGTTATTTCTTATAGAGTCGATACTATCAAATTTCTTGCCCACTAAAAAATGTTGTACTGCATGAAACAGATAGCAGTCTGATGAGGTAATGTCCGGAGAATATAGTAGGTGTGATGAAATTTCACAACTGAATTCACATAATTCTTTTGCACGTTTCGTGCCACATACGGTCTGGCGTTATCCTACTGAAAAATCACTTTGTTCCGATGTAAGAGTCCTGAACGTGTCACTGGCAGTGACTCACTCCTATTGCTTCTCCTAACTTTTCGAACTGACAATGAGCAACACGTCTGTATGAACGGTTGCATTTCTCGAAAGTAACTCGAAATACAAAACACATCCTAAAAAGTATAAAGTATAAACCCGTTGCGGCACGAACTTATTCGAGGACCCAATAATTTCAATAAAAAAATTCAAAGTATACTCAATTTGATGTCTGAAATCATCATTTTTACGAACTACAGCGCATAATATGCTGTATATGCAATAAAGCTACAACATAATTGTTTTTGAAGCATGTTCCTATACAGGGTGAGGCACTTAACTTGATCACCTCAAATAACTTCTAAATTATGCAATGTACGAAAAATTATTTCTGCAAAGGTTACATGAGAGACTTTTTATAAGTGGAGGCGTTCAGGAGATTTGTACGTCAACTTTGCTTTTTTAAACGGAATGCCCTGTTCTTTTACGGCAGTTCGAAAGCTCATTAATTTCCAAGTAGGAAAGTATTAAACATTGTTTGTCCTAAAGCTAATAATTAACAAAATATTAACGAAAGTTTGTTACCATGTAACCTTTGTAGAAATAATTTTTTGTACAACGCATAATTTAGAAGTTATTCGAGGTGATCAAGTTAGGTGTCTCGCCCTGTATATACCGGTTTCTTAAAAAATGTAATTTCCATATTTAAATTTTGTACAATTGTCATTTGAAACCTCAAGCACCTCGAAAAATAGTAAACCAGTAACGTAAGAATTGCGTGTAAAAATTAATCTAAATCCATATAGCTCTCTATGTGCAGTTTTTGCTCAGGATCAGTAAAAAGGAGCATAATTGTTTGTACCTTGTTGTAATTTTAAATAACGAACGGATAAAATAATTTATACCTATTGCATGTTGTTACGCCGTGAGGAAACAATGATTTGAATGTACATTCCTTCGTTTGCAATTCAGTCTTGCAGACGGCGCAAGATTCGGTGGAAGTTGCTTAATCCATGGACCACCATTACCACCACTTCCTCTTCATACGGAATGCGAAGACCTCTCTGTTTCCGGGGAGGCAGGGGTCGAAGAGGTTAAAAGTCCAGTACTACGTAGTCCTCCAGCTTTCTCGCATTCGCGTTGCCCTCCTGAAATTCACAAATCTTGCATCTGTGTGCGTTTCATCGCGGAACACACCAAAATGCTCGAAGACTCGACCAAGGTAATTCTTTCTTATTTACCATTTTCCCGTCGCAGAATAATTCACAAGATCGACCTATTTGTGTTCATCATTGATCATATACATATAACGAATATTACATTATTACTACGACGTAGAATCTAAGGAAAGTAAGTTACATTCGTACAAATCAGTTTCAAACAGTTTGAAAAACAACGCATTAAGATTCAATACCAACCCTCCTTAGGCAATCTAGGTCTTTGACGACCTAAGTGAAATTTCACTCCCGTATTTCTTCGAAACGAATTCTTATTTTTTGTTATTATTGAGGCTTTCGTGTGTGAGTCGTGTCCTTATGGAAAGAATATTCCGACGTTTCCTAAGCATTTCAGCTGATAACGGCGTGTGTCTAAAGTACCAATCAGCGAAGGTTGTTAATTGATCAGCTGAGAGATTATAAAAAATATTGGGAGGATGGAGCCCCAGAGTGGGCTTACTGTTAGGTGGTGTCCTGTGTCCCTATTGAATTTTTTATTTTCATCGAAAAAAGTTTTAAATATTTGATTTATCGAGCAATTGTACAATGTAGTAGAGACTTGATAAGTACTTGAGAATTTTTGGGATTTTTTGAAAGCTCGAAAGTAAAAAAATTGGACCTGGATACAAACGATCCAGTTAGCCTACAGAATATGAAGAAATATGTTTGCCCAGGGAGGGTTAAGGCTCGTAGAGATTCGTATAGGGGCTACAATGAGAGTATGTCTTTGTTTTAAGACATTACACATTGAGTGCATAAAGCAAACGGAGGAAATTTAAGATTAGTGTTTAGCCAACAGGGGTTTATGGCACGGATTCCAAGCGACGTTACTTTTGAGAAGTTTTTCTACAAGTTTTTCGATAACAATAGCCTATTCAAGCCAGAGGGCAAATCCGGCTTATTACCTGATGGCCGCGGAAATTCTCCACTTCTGCGGGCCACATGGGAAGCCGGTACTTGCCTCTGCGCGCTCAGTAACGGGAAACATGCCATAAACCCGCAAAGTCGACGTTTCGGCAAGATCGCCACGCGGGGCTGACACCCCCGTTTGGGACCGTCTCTCCCTCTCTTCCAGCGCCCTACTCTGCGGACCACGGGGGAGTGCACGAGGGCCTAGGAGGGCGGCTCTAGGAGGTGAAAGGCCCATGATTTGCCAACTAGGTAAACTCCCCATTTTGGCGAAAAGGGATATATACAGCCACTTCACGACATTCGGGCAGATTCTAATATACTTAGAAACAATCGACACCACTTTGAGCGCTCTAACACGCAATACTCGACATCTTGATACACCAGTGCGGTCCAGTCCGCAATAATCGACATCACTAATAAAGCGCGATCACCATCGCGACAATAAGTAGTTGGCACATACACGTGCAATAATTTACCAACGCCAACCGGACCTTCCAACCAACAAGAAGCGCGGGAAGCTGCGTTAACAATTTGGTTAGGTGCATAAATTTTATTTACGGCTGTGCGACTATTGTAGTTCAGAAAATTCAATTCTTTTGACCTTTGCTTCTTTAATTCTACAAATTGTGGCATTTTATTACTTAGATTGTACTCGGTCTTCGAAAAATTTTCAGTTTAGTTAGAGAACGACTTTTAATATTTTTCAACGGCTGCGAAATATAAGTTAAATAAAAGTATTAGAGTACAATGTTTAAACAAGCAATATTTCTATCTCTTACCAAATTGGAGATATAACTCGTCCCAATTGCATAACGCACCCTGTATATTCGGATCAAATTTTAAGTGTTTGTGGTTACTTTTGCAAACTATGGAAGTACCATATCTTCTGCACGATATCTATTCTAAATTTGTATTACATACGTCGAAAATGTATACGTACTGACCATTTTACAAAGATTCAAGTAATAAATCCCAATCACGCGAAGCTTTCTTCAAATCTACTTCATCTGCCGATTATACATGGAAAATCTTAAGCGATTACATGCTCAAGTTTACATAGAATAACAAAGGCGCCAAATTTCAACAGCTCCTTAATTAATAATTAACGAGATGCAACATTGTTGACGAAATTCTATTTTGCAGTTTTGCGCACCTAAATACTCGTAGAATTCAAGGTGATATACTGTAAAAAACAACCGAAACACAAAGATGATATTCTGCATTCTTTTTATTCATCTTTATAGGAGGAATCGTTCCCTTCACAATTATACTACCGCTTCGGCCACGCCCTGCATATACACGGTTGTCCCAGTTGTTTCCGATGAAACTTTTTTAGTACGTTCCATGGGTATAAATAAAAAGCAAATATTATATAAATAGGTCACTTGAAGCTTTGTTAAAAAGTTGTAACAATAATACGAAATACGAGGGGGATGGTATATAACGGGTGTGCAGTTATGATACAAAATAGGAATTGATCTAGTTTGTTTATGCTGTATTATCGATTTGAAGTCGTTGAAGGTGTTAAATGTAACTTATGCCAATTTCATTCTTGTCCTGTATCATAGTAACCGGAAAATTACCATTCCCTCCGTATTTCGTATTTTTATTACAACTTCTTATTAACACTAGAACTACCAGCCGAGTCAAAATGACCCATTAGCGACTTTCCAAAAGTGAATTTTTATGTAAGTAAACCGTGATTGGAAAATTCGATTCATATCGATACAAATGGAAGCATACATGTAGAAAATAAATTCGGAACGTTACAAACGACAATACTTACCAATATAGAACATTCACGTTTTTTCGAAAGATGCTAATGGGTCAATTTTGACCCGGTCGGTAGTTCTAGTGTTAAAGCTTCAAACGACCGATGTGTACACCAAATTTTTCTCTCATTTAAATCCGTAGAACATACTGACAAAGTTTGATCGGAATAAACTGGGACACCCTGTAGATATGATTCATTCAGCATGAGTCGATATTTCATTTTTATTTTACAAAACGCTTCAACTTTACTTGCTCTCTAAACATTTACAAACTGATACGTTAAATTATCACATCGACGTGACATAATTTTGTCAACGAAAATGGACAACTATAATCTAGGTGAATGACCATTAATATTCACAATGCAATCATCTCGCGAAGATAATTAATAATGTTTGTAAAACGACATATTTAAAATAAATAATACAACATTGATGCGTGTTGCAACATTGCAACTTGAGCAAATAGTATGCTGAGCAGTTGACCTGGTATTTTGAAACCGAGAAAATTGGTACTTTGTAAGAAGTGTAAACGAAGCTGTAAATGATGTAGAGTTTAAAACTAACAACTGACAATAAACCGTTCACAAGCCAATGAGGTTTTCACCTTTTAAATCTGTTTAATTTTAGTGCCAAAGCACATGATTGATGGTTATCTTTTTATATTTAGAATAAACTTCCTTAATTATTAGGCTTAACACCACTAAATAGCACAAATTTGTATGGCCGTTGAATAATAAATCATTTACTTCAGAAGCCAATGTGATTAACTCCGTTTCTAACGCTTATAAGAATTTAGCTAAGTCATTTCTTAATGCAACGGTGTAAAAAATATTAATATTTATATTTCTTGTAACACGGTGGGTGTCCTGCTTCGATAACATGGTGTAAAAATAGCGACTGTTCTCCTTTAACACGATATTCTTTTAAATGGTTTCCATTTAGCACGGCTTCATAAACTTAGGCAACTCTCACATAGCACGAATGTTTCCAGTATGCATTCTTATACTGTTTCATTTAAAAAAATGAAACGTCGTCCGAAAACACGGTTTCGATATATGTAACACGGAACAAATCCCCCCGGTTTGCATTCGTTCTAAGTTTCGCTTAACATGTCTTCGATACAACACGAAACGAATTAACCGTGTTATAGGAGGGTCGGCTGTACGTAATTTCATCAATTTCCTCTACTTTTTGTTTTGTGGAGTTAACCGATTTGGCAAATGAGCGGCTCAACTGTCTCCAACCAACCTT
Source organism: Habropoda laboriosa (assembly GCF_001263275.1). Taxonomy (NCBI): domain Eukaryota; kingdom Metazoa; phylum Arthropoda; class Insecta; order Hymenoptera; family Apidae; genus Habropoda; species Habropoda laboriosa. The sequence continues at coordinate 346,685 of NW_017100181.1, read as the reverse complement.
AGACTAACATGACACTCTTATCCTAAAGTCTAATAACAGTCATTGTCGAGATTGGCGAATTAGAAAATTTTTCACCCCTTGGGCAGTCCTCCGTAGTCAGCGAGCATACCGTCCACCCTAAAATTTCCAAGTTGGTAGAGTGATGGCACGGCGTCGCGACGGGGGAGTTAGACCCAAGGGATGAGTAATTCTAACGGGACCTACGTGTCACGCTATTGCTTTACGACACCTCGTTTGTTACGAAGTGTTCAGAAATATATGTCGTTCAAAATGAGAGTAACCTCGCTCTCGGACCGATTCTCGTCCGTTCTGCGCATAGACAGAGAGCGTAGCAGAAGGTAAGACGGAGAAAAACGTAGGCGGTTAACACGTTAAACGCCCAGCCTGTTTTGCTTACCGTTCCGTTCAGGCCACACTTGGCCGTCAAGTGGGCCATGCGAACTATAAACAGAAGACGACTAACAAAAAGTATACTGTCAGTCACCGGTAACTGACGCGGCCTGAACGGAAGGCATAGTGTCAGTCGCCGGTGACTGACATGACGCTTAACGTGTTAAGCGGGGGTTTGGACGTTCTAGCCCTGCCTTAGACACGTCCCATGCGCGAAGCAAGGTTACTCTCATTTTGAACGTAGTATAGGCACCATCAAAGCATATGGACGCGGCCTGAACGGAAGGCATAGTGTCAGTCGCCGGTGACTGACATGGCGCTTAACGTGTTAAGCGGGGGTTTGGACGTTCTAGCCCTGCCTTAGGCACGTCCCATGCACGAAGCAAGGTTACTCTCATTTTGAACGTAGTATAGGCACCATCAAAGCATATGGATTGCAGAAATGCAGAGTTTGTGCGTCTACAAAACACTTTCTAATCCTGGACATCTGACTATAAAATATTGAATAAGCAGAAGGTCTTTGAAGGAAAGTCACTCAAGTCATAAAGCCAAAGCCTGAATGCTGCATAAAAAATATGTTCCCATAAAAGAAAGAAGAAATGAGAAGAAATGTGGGAAAGTGTGTTACAGTAGGGCCTCGTATAACGCGATAAAAAAAAAGAACATACAATCCTGAAACTACCAACATCCAAAACATGATGTTGGTGGAACTTAACACGTTGAATGCCGGACCAATTCTATATAACTCATCCACGGCGCCGAAATTAATTTTTTATTTTAATACAACACATCGCAATATACATAAATAATATGTCAACAGTTAGAAATAAAGCATATTTAAATATGCTGTGTGATGCATTAGATGAAAATTTTACAAATACTACCATTTATTCGAATTAAATGCTTTTACTAATCTTGGCACCGCCGGCCATTCAACGTGTCAATTTGTATCTCCTGGGTTATAGGGGGTCCTGCTGTATTTATATTGTATACAGTATGAGACAGGACGCGTGGTACAACCGCGCAGGAGGTGATTCTACATATGAAAATAAAGAATAACGTTTCTTTCTGTTTGGAACTTCATCTTCCAGAAAAATCGAGTACGCGTGCACTTGACTATCTCTGGGCTTCATGTTTGTACTAGTAAGCTGTGCCAGTGTCACAATAAGTACTAATTAATAATACATTTATTAACGACTTTATTGCTTTACATACTTATTATACATTCTGAAAGTGACGTCCTTGTTGACGCATACTTTCATGAAGAAGTAGGGTTTCAATAAAAATTGTGTAATCGAGACTATTTCTTTACTTAAACTTATTAATTTGAAGGTACTGTATCTGAGAAAATGTTTTATTTTTTATTTTATTTTCTGCATGTTTAAGTCTGAAAATGAATTAAAAAAGAAGCTTCACAGACACTGTTCTTATTACAAAATACTTTATTTAGGACTATTTTACTTGACAAAACATATATTTTTGTGCACTCTACTTGGTGGAAATTCTGAAGGTGAAATCTTTGAACATTTTTCTGGCATAACTCCCTTTTGCACTGGATCCCTCAATTCTTACTCTTCGAATCAAAGAGACTTGGACTGATGCCATAGTGTGCTGGCGCTTTAATTGTTCGAAAGCCTGCGTAATTATTCTTTTAAGCTCCGGAAGATTTGCACTATTTGCGACACTACAGCTCTTTATCCACATAAAAGTGTGAGCAGAAGCAACAGTTTGTAGGGCAGTGATGGCGAGCCTTTCGAGCTCGGTGTGTCAAAATTCTGGAAAAACCTAGCTTAACTCGGGTGCCGTGTCACATCTAGAAATGGACTCGCTATGGTTCAGCTCTGTATTAACGATTCTGAACCTCGTTGATAGAAGATAGACACCGTTGTTTTTCGTTGTTATTTGTGCGATGATCATTTGCGATCTGCTCAGTTTCGTCCGTAAACGATGCGTGTCACCCAAAATGTCTTGGCGTGTCACATTTGACACGCGTCGTCTAGGGCATCTTTAAATTCAATTTTTGTCGAAAACCAAGCTTCTTATGAAAAAATGTTTTCTTTTTCTATCCTTGTTTCTCTTAGCATCAACTACGAGGTAATTAGCGACGTTGAAGCCAAGAAGGTTAGATATTTTGTTGTGGTTCAGATTCCCTTTAGGAGAGGGTTCCAGTTATGTTATTCCTTACTTTCGGTTTATTTTCACATGTACCACGCGCCCTGCCTCGCCCCGTGCAATTTGCCAATTAAAAATGAATTTCTTTCTTTCGTTAGTGTAATTTACTACAGTGTCTAACGAGAATAATTTGTGAAAAGGTGAAGGAGGACTGGAAATACGTGGCGATGGTCTTAGACAGACTGTTCCTTTGGATTTTCACTTTGGCCGTGCTGGTCGGCACAGCTGGGATCATCTTGCAAGCTCCGACCCTCTACGATGACCGGGTTCCAATTGATAAAAAATTCAGCGAATTCGCTACCACGGCGGTAGTAAACTGTCCGCCGCAATAGTCCATGCCTGAGCCCTGCACCGTAGATAAAGACTAAGGACCAACACCCGGAAGTAATTTCGTAACTACCCGGAATCCCACCCTAGTCTTAGGAACCTCACTTCCATCGATGTTCTATAGGAAAAATTACGGTACAAGGGCTCCCCAAGTTTCCAAAAGCGATTGTAAAGTATACGACATGCGTCAGGATTCATGAAGAAATGCAAGAAGAAAACAAGAAAAGGCGAATGGCGAACATTTAAGGAAATACAATGAAGCTGTCTTTCCGTGTCCGTTCGGCTTGACAATTCCTCAGAAATACTATCGAAATTGGTGTAAACGAATCGGGAACATGAAAATTTTCGATAATATTTTCGGTTCTATCGAATAGAAGAACCCTATCGTCACGCAAAGCATATTCCTTGAAATTGTTCTTCGTTTGATTGCCGTCGACTTTAAATCGAATCATTTTGTGATACACGTCGAGACTATTGAGAAAAACAAAAACACTTTGATTCATTCCTAGCTTCGTTCAAGTGTTGTTATCGTCGTGGAGAGAAGATGGTGCGATCGATATGTCGCATGAAACAATTTTGAGAAAAACTTATACCTACATAGTCTGCTCAAGTAAATCGTAATATGAAGCTGCCACTACTTAAAATCGAGTTATCTTAAAACAAAAAAAGCAACAAGCTAATTAACAATACTGTAATAATAATTTAGCTAAGCCTTTGACGTTACTGATTGAGAAAACTACCAGGATGCTTTAAAGGATCGAGCACAGATTTGGAGAATGCAAAAGTTTAGGACACCGAGGTCACAGTGAATTCGATCGGTCCCGGATTTAAATGGGGCTCGAATCTTTCATGGAATAAAGTGTCGTATGGTCGCGTGTTTTATATGTCCCGTTTACCCGACACGTTAAGAGAAATTATTCCAGGCATCACGATCGTAAGTAGCTTGTTGTACGACACGAATTTAGCGTGTAACTTAAACTTAACGTATAATCGATTAGTTTTAAACCAATTTAAAAAACGTACCCGTTTGTACGAGTGTATGATAAGGGAAGCGGGAGGGGATAAGAGCAGTGGTTTGAATGTACGTGCATCGAAATGTCACTCGGGATTCTGATTTTCACCCTCTACCCTTCACATCAAGTCGACGTTCCTTTGATACTTCAACATTTCCAACATTCAGTACAATAAACATTTCGTGGGAATACGAGAGATATTTTACCGTTAAGGTGTTTATAGTGAAAACTGTGTAAAAACAAGTTTGTATCGTCGAAGTGTTCTGCAATTCTGAATTTTATCGGGAAAATATAGGCTATAACGTTGATAACTTTGCACAAATGCAAAATGAAAAGAAAAAGAGACGAAACTTAAGTGAAGAATCAAAAAGAAAAAAAGAACGGTTTCTTCTCTATAGAACGTTTAGTTTTTGAAACAGTGTATTGTATAATTAACCGAATATGATACAATATGTAATACTTGTACGATTAACACCAATAGTGATATACAGTTTTCTAAATAAATTATTGAAATATCAGGAATTATCTTGTATAAATTATACAAAATGTGTAGTCGAAATCATCGCATCTTTTATGTAAATATATCTGCGAAAGTTTCTTCCGGGCAATACTTTTTCAGACGTGCATAAATACATTTTTGTAACAGTTCTTCGATAAATATGTAATTAAACGTGAAACATTTTCCTTGTTAAATTACAGCTGGAATTTTCATCCGAGAAAATACCAGCAACTACTTTAGAATGTAAAAGAAGAATTTACTAATACAGTTAAACAATAGATACGCTGATAGGAAGAAGTGATAATTAGAGGGAGGGAATTAATTTTTAATTTCCGATTGAAATTACAGAATTAAGCTTAAACGATATCTGAAATATCTCAACTTCTATTTCCTTAACGTAGTTGATGTTTACCTGTTAATTAACGTTGCTTATTCGCCGATAGCAGCTTCTTCCGTAACGATTTGCATTGATCATATTCGATACATCCAATCTCAAGGAACATTTCGTTGCACACGTGTTATACTTCACCTCTGTAAAATATTGTATTTTGTAACAAGAGTCGAAACATGCGAGACATTACAATAATAATAACCAATAGTACTGTAAGAACAAGTAAAGCATACAAATTCTAAAGCTGATAGATGTAGCTGATTGAACAACCGTTGATATGTCGTTGTTCAATAACGTAGTACGTGGTTGATGTCACTATGAGCTGTCATGATTTCTTTTCTTTCCGTTTTCTTACGTTCACTAGTTTCTTTAGGTAATCACACGTCGTGAATGAACGTGTGTTATATCATTCTGAAAGTTCCTGCAGTTTTAAGCCGTCCATTTTGAAAAAGAAAAGAACATAACACCGTTGAAATTGAACATTTTTACCTTAAATAATTTCCGTAATGTTCGGTACACTTTTGCCAACGTATTACAAGAGCATTCATTCTGCGTATATAAAAATCTGAATTTCTAAGAGAAAGAAACTGCTGAAGAGCGTTTTCAATACCCTCCTGTTTTCTAAATCAGTTTTGTCTAAGGAAGTTGTCAAATGAGCAGGAAAAGTGAAAATCGGTTGGAGATGAATCAGGGGTGTACGAGGGATTAGGTAGATCTTCGATACCCAGTAGATGCAATTTTTGTACAGTTGTGCTTGCTATCTGTGGTCTGGCATTGTCATGGAAAGAAATAGGACCTGTTTGCTGTCGTTTCAGTTTTTGGTGGATGACCTACTGTACGACACTGCAGTGATAATCGTACTCGATCTTAGGAAACCGTAGCGAATTAATTTCGACGTAGACACCACACTGTGGTAAACTAGATTTGGATCGGGGAGATTCATTTGCGTCTTTCTTTCTCTTAGGGATTCGGAATTAATGCTCTTGTGATACGTTGGAGAAAGTGTATCGAACACTGTGAAAATTATTCGAAGTAACAATATTTTAATTTCAGTGAGGTTATATGTTTTCAAAGTGAACGGCTTGAAACCGTGGAAACTTTCAGGATGACCTAATACTATCGTGGTTAAACGATTGTTAGTTACGCCTCGTGCAAGTGGACTGATATTTGCGAAAATTGTAACTCAACGTCGGAGAATCTGCGATTTCGTGAGAAAATTCACGTGAAACATGTTACAAATGACAAAGTTCAACGGCGATAACGTTTAATTTGCAGCCTCGCGGAACACGCGACTGGCTACTTTCCGTGGAAAGCTTACGCGGACTTACGACAACTCGATTCGACGAATCTCTAATTCTTCGACGTTCCATAAACGTATTCATAGCTGGAAATGATAATTTTAATGCATCTAAGATACGATGCGCCTTACATCACATTAAGTTGTATATACATTTGTAGGATAAGAAGTATTAGTTCCGTAAATACTGCCATTAGAAAGCGTTGTTAGTATGAAAGACGCTTTTGAATCGTCATACTGGTAAGCTCCGCGATTCTTCGTCAATCGGTAACTCAATGAAAAGGATATACTTAATCGGATATTACATTTAAAGCAGTTCAATATTACTGCTCAGAAGTTGTACAGAATTTCTAGATTCCCTCTCGTGATGCCATTCAGTATCGATAAGGAGCACAATCTTATATACCTGATCCTTTTAAAAGCGAAATTTTGAGGTTAACTTCGTTTTCCTGAGTGGAGCCAAATATTTTCTTTATACACCGAGCGATCGTAAAATTCGAAGAAACGTGTCGAATATTTGAAAGACTATTTCAAGATCAAACGAATCTTCCCGAGAGACTTTTTAATTCTAGTTAACAACGGATTAAAAACCCTTCTGCAAACTTTAAATTGAAACAACTCTCAAATTAATCATTTTATTACACGAAGATTCTACTGCTGTGTTATTACAGAATAATTAGCGTACCTAAAAATATGTGATTCTACTTAAAAGAACGAGCATGATCGTGAATTATTTGTCTCTAAGACACTTTCTTACAAGATGGCGGTATACAAGTATTCCGCCATTTTGATTTATGAGCCACGCCATGTAGCCCTAACCTAAATTTATCGAACTTAACCTCAAAACTAGCGTACAAGACGTCTGGTAGAAGACAAAAAGTATACTATGCTACCAATTACTCCGTCTGAGCAAAAAATTGGATCGAAGCTTCAATTTACGGATAAAAGAGATTTTTCACTGTATTGCTTTATGATACTCGAGCTCAGTTAGAATATACTCACTTTTCCCACTGAAACTGTATAGTACTAGCTCTGGTCGATGAAAAATCCTTTATCCGGAATTCCTTTCGAAGCAATAGCCGATATACAAAAATTGATCGACGATTTAGACCACATCGAAAGACCAAATATTTTCTAACCTTGTCCCAAACGTAGCGTATATGTGCATATATGTATAGACGTTAGAAAATAAGAGCCAGTATGCATATACACTCCCATTCATAAGTATTAAGACTCGTACTGAAATAAGCATTTAGATGTATTATCTACGAAATTCCAGACTAAATTATTTTTCTCAGGATCTTAATAATTTTGTAGTAACTGTTTAAGTTTGCCTCACATTCAATAACTGCCTTAACACTTATGAACGAGAGCTGTGTAAGATGAATTAGACTTTCGATTTCCTGAAAAATAAACGTTGGCACAAAATATTAGAAGAAAACTAAACATAGCAAATCATACGTTAGCCCCTCGATACTGCATAACTTCGCGAAAACAGTTTCGAAACGCCGTATAATTCTTGAAGAGTAACATTGGATCGATTAAAATGGGATGTCCGATATACGTGTACTAGAAGTGAAATTAGAAGATGTAATTCTTAGTTGAACACCGCCCAGCGCGTAAGTTTAAAAGAGAAAAAAAAAAAAAAAAAAAAAAAAAAAATGGAAAAGTGGTTGCTGATTGATCGAGAATTGTTCCCGAGACACGTAGTGTCCGAACGATAAGAAAACGTATATGCTACCTGATCGAAAAATCGTCCAGTGAACGCCGAACGCATGTCAGTGCGAAATGGAAATCGCGTCGTCGATGGTAGACTTCGCTCGATGTTCCATAAAACCACGATTCTTCCTCAGCGGAACAGAACGAGAAATAAGAAGTTTACTTTGCACTAGAGTAATAGGGAAGAACGCACACATTTTCTATGATAAAGTCAGTTACTTATTTACATGTTGTTACCGTAATCGCGCATTAGTGTTCTCGAAGGCAGCAGGTGTCTTAAAGTTTCACTTTGACAATAGTAGATTATTCGATCAATAGTCGGCTATTGTTACTCTGATATTTTAACAGTTGTTATTCTATCGCGGTAGTTGTTTCATTATTGTTACCGGTGATGCGAGGTGATTAAGATATAATTGTCCAGAACCGAGGGAAAATAAACTAAACGTTCTTGGAAGCAGAAAGAAAAACAAGTGCGCTAGGTAAAATCTACTTACGAATTAGCGGAATAGAAGAGATAGTCTGAGTCTTAAGGTGTAAATAACGTGTACATAGCTAAACGTATACATAAGTTAGTGGCTATAAAGCGATTGGACTTTTTTTACTGTTACAAGAAATTGGGATCATTTGCAAGTGCAAAAGAGAATCCTGCAGAGATGGTTTAAACGTTGTCACAACGCGAGGATGCTCACAAGTTGAGACGTACGAATTAAAACGTCGTTTTGTTTATCAATGACAACGAATAACTCCCGATTATTATTCCGTTTCCTTGGGTAGCTTTACTTGAACAAATTGGAAATGTTTATTTTCGAAGCGAACATTTCACTTTTGCAATATACGAATAATAGGAACGGTAATTTCTGTACTTTCGCGTGAAATTTTTCGCAAATACTTTTTTACATTTTTATTCTCCCATATCGAGTAAATGAAAATCCATTTTTGTTACACCTGGAACAGATTCTAAACAGAAAATTCCAACATTTCATTGAAATGTGTTGTTACCGATGACTTGCGTACTTTAGTTGATTTAACAACAATAATTCACGGTTATGATAGTTTTATTCGTGCAATAAATACGCACACGCAGACACACACACATTAACCGGTCTCGTCTAACTATGTAAACCTAGAGTAAAATCGCAACGCTGCAAACGATAACTTGTTAAATAAAATCGTCAGTTATCGTGGCCTTGATCTGGAACTATGTTTAAACGTTTTTCTAGTGGCAAAACATTTGACATTTTGCCGTGAAATGGAACAAAAGCGACGCAGGTACGGATCGTTCCTCGAAGCACAATTTATACAAGATTAAAGAAAATACGTTCGAAGAGAAAGAAATACGAGCACGCTTGCCTCTTCGTGTCTCTATCGATATACGTTACAACTCTAAAGCTGCGTACAACTTCGTACACGATCGTCGCGAAGGTGTTATCAAGGACTCGATAGGGCCTCAGTGGTCGAAAGTTTCTGAATTTCGAGTACGTTTGTTTACTGAATTTCAAAACGTAGAAATTACAACTTTTTATTCGACGATATACCGAAAGAACTCTCGAGGAATAAGAAAGAGATGGTTGAACACAAGTTCAACAAAAATCCTTTACCTTCTAATATTTCATTCTTTTGCTAAAACGCTGATGTTTTTTAACGACTTTTCTACTGATTATAGACTCAAAATCGACGAAAAGTAAGGATTCGGTGATGATAAAAAAGGGTAGATTTGTAAAAAGAGTTTAAAGGAAAGTTCTTCTCGAAGGCTTGGAGGCTTCTAATTGAAAGAGTATTGCGCAAAATGCCGAGGAATTAAGTAGACCAATCGAAGCTCAGTAAAGGTATTAACATTGTTAAGCAAACGGAAAAATTTATATACATACTTAAGCGAAAGCGAAGAAATCGAACATAAAGCATGTTGTATAATACTGCCTCTCGAGTTGTCACGGAGCTGACCTTAACCCCACTTCTTCAAACCGATTTTCACGAAGTTACGCATTCAATCTTCTCTCGATCGTTCGTAATTATCCATTGACTTTGACGTGCGAGCTGAAAGAAAAACGAGACTGAAACCGGTCTCTTTTCGGAACACCTCTCGGTCTCTTAGTTCTAAGTATGCGACAACCTGAGAGACAATACTGTACGTATTGTCAGCGTAATAACATAGTACACCGCATTTTAATGTAAAAAGTTGAATCTCTCGCGACTCCATAAGGCGGACACATCAGTTATCAATGAATTCGTGTATACATTCCTCTGTTGCATTTCCTACTTCGTATTTTACTGTGCCAAGTAAACGCGCGACAAGCCTAAATCGTATAATGACAATAAGCATTGAAGAAGAAGCAAACACCAATCAATCATCGCAAAATCTGCTCTTTTCAATTGTCCCATTCACTCGCTGAAAATATCGGAATTCCGAAACATACAGTGTGACTCTGAAAGCGACAAAAATGGAAGTTTCGCCTCCTCGGGGTATAGAGGTTTGTCGCTCCCAGAGCTATCGGTATTCTCTGTTTATCACTTCGGTATGAATTAAATGTTCGAGCTCGTTTCAATCGACACACCCGCGTCCCCATTTTTGACCACTTGATACGTTTTAACGCGTAACATAATAAAAGGTAGCTTAAAAATTCCGTAATTGAGAAACATTAGTGACGTAGGCTAAAGATGAGTTAAGGATATGGTTACATTATAACGATAATTGTAGTAAACGAATGTACTGTATAGCAATAGCGCTATTTAAAATGAGAAAAATAACGAGCAGAAAAAATAACGGAGAAATTTATCGAGTATTGATCACTATCGTTAGACACAACTACTATTATATGTATATGTGTATATGTATGTACAGGGTGTTACATTTGAACGAGAACGGTGGTTATTGAAGCTATGAAAATAGCGTTCGCAGGAAAGTTGTTCGGTATAAAGGGACACATTACGTGGTATAAGTAATTTTTCTGAATAGATATAGCAGTGGGAGAGATATCAAAGTCAAGTTAATTTTTTTAAGTAGAACCCTGTATTTTTTCATTCGTAATGTTGTAGCGTTTGTTGAGACGAATTCAACGATGTGCCACACGAAGTCATTTGGTTTCATGAAAAATTGTAAAGTAATGAAGAATCGAGGAGTCAGGTCGACTTGTGTCGCACGTTTTCAGCCAGCTAAACCCTACTTGCCTTAATGTGATACTTTCTTTAATTTGTCTCAGCAAACGATACAATATTAAGAATAGAAAAATATAATGTTCCCTTTAAAAAAATTAACTTGACCTTGATGTCTCCCCCACTACTACACCTGCAGAAAAATTATTTAGACCACCTAATATTCTCCCATATACCGAACAACTTTTGTGAAAACATTTTTTTCATAACTTCAATCCCTCGTGAGGTATTCCGTTGTTCTCGTTTAAATGTAACACCTTGTATGTACGTATATATGTATGTATGTATGCACATATATATACATACATACATATACATTTATACATATATATGTACATAGGGTGTTGGGTAACTAATGGTAGAAAATTGGAGGAGCGATTGTACAAGTCAAAGCAAGACGTTAATTAAGAATAATAAAATCGCATTTGAGGCTTTGCTTTTTAGTTATTAACATTTACAAATACCCCTGGGGCCGAGCAAACGTACCCCAGTGTCTTGACGTGCCCTACATTCATTAGTGCATAGAAGTTGCTTGGTCACAGGGGTATTTTTAAATGTTAATAACTAGAAAACAAAGCAATATATGCAATTTTGTTATTCTTGATTATCGTCTTATATTGGCTTGTAGAATCGCCCCTCATATTTCTACCATTAGTTGCCGAACACCTTATGTTGTATATATATCATTTGTTAAATATGTACCTATTAATTACTGACGACCGTCGTTCTAAGACTATACAATATAAGGACGAGATTCTTGTTGCTTGGTTTTGTAATCATGCTTGATAAAAGCATTCGAAGAATAAAACTTGTTGTCGTAGAACTTATTTTTTTCATTATTTCGGTTGAAGCCAATTTCCTATCGATTCCCATCCCTAAAACAACGCAACGTCGGGTTGATTGCTATCTCTAAACTTTTTCACGCCTTCTTGCAAATAATCAATCCTACGATTCTCGAGAACTACGTAACTACGAGTCATTAGCCATCGTTGTTCGCCTGGATTGCCCATTCTCGCAAGCACTCTTTCTGACAAAATAGCGTCGCGCTAATTGTCTTCGATAACCCTTAAAATACGTCGTCGTTAACACATATTAATAATGCAACGAATATATTTATTTAGAATTACAATTAAGATTTGTAATAAAGCCGCCAAATACTTCTCTTAATAGCATTTTGATCAACAACCTAATTCTAAGAAAAGATTCTGCAAATATATGGTTAAAATCATGCTTTTTACAAATTTTTTAAATATTCATACAGCATTTGTACAATTTTATGGGCACACTCAGGCAGGACATTCGCAACGCGTGTGCCACACGAACATTTCTGAGAAGATTGTTCAACTGAAAAGGCATTCAACCTCTCTACTCGAATATTTCAACGTGCTCCTGTAAATTTTTCTAACTACGCAGATTTAATGCTGTTCTACGATTCACATTGGGTTTTCATTGTGAAATGTTCGCAAAGTTGTGTAACAGTTTCCACTATCATGTAAGCGTGTCTTTCTCCGGTTGATACGGCACTGGCCGAGCCGTGGCCCAGGCCGTTATATATGCAGATATTAATTGTTAATAACTACTTGACGAAGCCTTGGACGCAATTTCAACCATTTTGATTTTCGATTTAATGTAATTACTGGAAAAATTATAAAAGTTTCTAATTTCCAGGACCGTAAGTAACCCAACGGTGTATTTTGCACAAAATGTAAGTTAACTATGAATCTAATAATTTTTTATTACGAAGCGAAAAATCAAAATTCAAATTTATCCGTATTTTGTATTTCAGCCAAAAGAATCTGCACACAAAATGGATTAACGCTTTGCACGAAAAATTAACAAAAACGTATGAATTTTTAATATATTATTTTTAAACAAATGGATTTTGTTTAAAACTAATTATGCAGGTGAATTCGTTGAGAAACACGCAATCTCTATATTTAAACCATTTCTCTATCTCTAATAGTTTCAGAGATATTGGACCAAATGTAGGTCTTAACACCGCAAACTTTGAAGGCTGTTTTCACCCTCTCAACATAAATGATGGCCAGTAAAAAAAATAGGTGTGAAATATTTTTTCGAGGACTTCGTCATACGTAAATTCCATCAAAATCGGTAAGTAACACTTGGTGATATTTCTTTTTAAAGTGGCTTCACGAATCACCCCTTCAATTTACAATTAGTATCAAAGGTAGCTGAATAACCTGTACGTAACCGTGTATTATGTAATAGCAATGCACACATTGTAATCTATAGTAGTCACTAATAGGTAATAATTCCATTTTTATTTGTATAAACTATTGTTCATCTTTTCTTTATCATTTAAACTGAGGAAGCAATATTTCATTGTGGTTATATTTTCTTAGTCACCGATTATAAACTCTTTTTACTTACATATATGCTTCTCAGTTCCAAGGATAAAATTAAAATTTTGTTTCACGAATAACATTATTATTTCTAAAAACAAATGTTCATCAAAAGAAATTTAAAGAACTTGTAAAATTCGTTGGTAACGAACTCAAAGTACAGTTTTCATCCAAACGTTTATTTAAAAAATATTGTTGCGAGTATTGAAAGTAAGATAGCGTTTAATAATTGCCAGGAAGTAATAAGTATTTCTACATACTGAAATATTTTTAAAAAATGCAATCTTTTCACACTGACATTATGTGTTATATTAATAAATTACAAATGAATATGTTATAACATACTTCATTAATTGCAGTATTAATTTAAATGAAATATTCATAAGGCATTTTTTAAATGTACATATGTACATATACAGGGTGTCCCATTTTAATCTAGTCTAGATAAAAGAAAATGCTTTTATGGGGTTACAGAAGATCAAGGATGTCATCGTAAGACACAGGCAGGATGTTGCTAAGTGGATGGAGGCATTAAGGTTAGGCGAAGGTCACTAACGCTTTTCGAATGACATATGATATATTTTTTTTCTACAAAATGACAGAGAGTAATGAGAAAAGTTCAACCATACCATTTGATGAGTGACTTTATTGAAGAATTTATGAAATAGGGTACCCAAATTTTTTGAACGAATGAACGTTATCCACATCGTTCGATTGATCGTAGAGGCTCTGCAGAATGGTCATCCAGATCTCTGGACTTAACCCCCGTGGATTTCTTTTTGTGAGGTTACGTAAAAGAAAAAGTCTATGCCCATCAATCAACAGTAATTGATAACATGAAAGAGCGGATTGCACATCCATTTCATACTACTACTCCAGAAACGCTTAGAGCTGTTCATAGTAGCTTTAGAAGAAGAAGAATCAAGGCAAAAACTTCGAACGTTTCAACGATTAAGCAGTTTTATTAATTTCGTTGTTTTATTTTACAAATTCTTCAATAAGTTACACATAGAATGGTACAGTTGAATTTACCACCTAGCATTATGTAAAAAAAATATACTGCGTGTCATTTTAAAAAATGTAAGTGACCTTCATCTGACCTTAACGCCTCCACCAATTTTCTGCCTGCATCGTATGATGTCCACCTTCAATCTCTCGTAACCCTTTACAACCATACTCTTCTACTTTAATCTAATATATACAGGGTGTCCGAATTTTTTATGATCAAACTTTGTCAGTATGTTATATGAGTATAAGTAAGAAAAAAATGTTATATAAACATAGGGCGTTTGGAGCTTTGTTAAAAAGTTATAATAGAAATACGAAATACGAAGGGAACGGTAACGAACTTACGGTTGCTACGATCAGGCCCATCACGAGGTCACAAGAGAACAAGTTTATTTCAGCTAATTAAATTCGTACACACTTCCTTCAAGTTTATTGAAAATAAAAGTCGACATTTCCATGATAACTCATTTTAATGAAATACGAATAACACAACGGCCTCGTGTTTATATATTATGAATTTAATATTTAAAAATAAGTATTTTATTTTGCAACTATAAGGTTGCCTTTCATACTGTTATTTCTGAGGAATAAAATTTTAAAATGTGGCTCCATACAGAGTGAGGCCCCAGCTTGCACCTAATGCGCCTTATGGTAAATGCGGCCCTGACAAAAATGGCGCTGGCAGGAATTGCATTAAACAGCTTCAGATCGTAAACCTTTGTTAATACAACATTTTTTTCTTAATTATACCCATAGAACATACTAACAAAGTTTGATCGAAAAATACTGTGACACTCTGTATATTACACATGCACATATGTATGTATATCTCATTACCCAAAATAACAAACTAACCTAACTTTTTCACAACTTTTTCTGCGTATGCCTCTTGTAACACTTTATACTTATACTTTTAAAAAGAAACACGAGAAATAAGAAAATTTAAAATTTCGATACCTTGAATATGTCACAAAGGTACATACATAAAGTGAGGTTATAAGTCTTTAAAAAAACTGTTTCGCTGAGCTTCATAAAGTAGCTCTCCTTGAAACATTTGCTATTATACGTTTATACTAGTGATTTTCATGAAAACGAAGCATTTTCCACAACTTCATCTTTCAATATATTTTCAATTTGAGGTAAAGAATTCTTTAACCACGACGCCATGAAAATTCCGTTCGCTTCGACAAGCGCTGCGGCATATCTTGTTCCTTTCATGCTGTCGTAATTGTTTTCTCTGAATATTTGAAGCTGCAATAAACAATGATTACATAAAACCAACGAAACATGAAAAGTATATAAATTTAATTGAAATATATAGTTTCTTACATCTTCCAAATCCTGATCGGTGGTTAAACCGTTAATCATGGAGAGTATGAAAGTTTTCAGCACCGTATAAGACCCGGAATACCTAGACGAAGAAAATAACTTTGTTACCGTGTTTTCCATTTTATAATACATCTTTTATAAAATGCTTCACGCGTACCTCTGCACAATTTCCTGCCAATTTGCTCGAACGAATCGAGATGCAACTTGAGTAGCAGCTGGATTTCGAGGGAATGCATTTAAAATTACTAATATTTCATCCTCCCGGAATCGATCTTCGTGAAGGATTTCGTTGAGGATGCTGTTATTAAAGGAAAAGGTAAAACAATGTTTCATGTAAAAATAACGAAACGTAAATTAGAAAATTTTCAGATATGTAAAAGTTTTGCTTCATTTGAAATTTTGTAAAATATGCAAACAAATTTCTGGAAAATCTCGTATAGCTTTTCCAGCTTGAAGAGTATGTAACTAAATCCTTCGTTATGTTGAATTATTTCTACTTCAATATTTTACATAAAAACGGTTGCAATTATTTAAGACAGAAACGACCTGTTGTATTTAAAAGTACTAAATCACGTTTGAATTCAAAAGAAAAGTTCTGCTTATTATTGATACTTATTATGATATTGGTTCTTTGATTTATTTGTATTATTGGTGTACAGTAACTGTTGTGAGCACTTTTTGTCTCATGCGTGCCGTTGCGAAAGGGGTAAACATTCTTTTATATAAAAGTATTCGAACAGTCCAAAATTTACGAGATATTTAACCCGTTTAATTTTACTTGTGTATACTCTTTAAAGTTAAACAATCGTTAATCCCCAAATTGATTGTAGCAACTATCCGGCCGCCGGTAAAGTAAAATTATCAGCTTTTTAACCTTAATGCGTTCTTCCGTTCGACTGTACACTTTGGGTCAAAAAAGACCCGAATACCTTATGTGCAACAATTTTCTTTACCAACACGCCATATAAACCTAGACAGTAAACTTTTAATACAATATTAAGGGAACATAAACTTGGTAACAGCAAAAATTATTAAAAAAATAAGAAGGCGATGGGGTCGAAAAAGACCCGACGATCGCGCTAGTGTTAAACGAAATAGAAATAAGAAAGCTACTGATGTCAATGCAGCACGTAGATCATTGTAAAACGATTTCATTTACTTACAATTGCAAAACCCAGGGAGCTTGAAAACAAGCAAATGACGATAACAAACGTTTCCTCTCCTCCTCATCTTCGGTTAACGCCACTTTTTCTGTGAAGTAGCTCCATTCCCTTCGCGTGCCATAACGCGCAACGGTGCAGTAAAACGTTGAGCGGATATACGAAGGGATGCTGAAAATAAGTAATTTGGTTAGATTCTTATAGTTAAAAAAGGTGTGATCGTTGCGAACGTGACATAACAATAGTAACAACGATTGCGACCTAAGTACTGACATACACCAAATCTTATTTGAACTCTGAATTCAGCCAAAAAGGTAATTTAAAAATTTGTCGACTTCAAACACTTCGCTCGATATAAGTTCACAAATCAATCATTTCAAAGTAATAAATAATTTTTTTGCTTCAAAAATATGAATTCACCATTTTTGTACTATTTTACTTGCGCACTATTCTTTCGAATTTGACAATACGACATCGCGCAACTATTGAAATGAAGAAACAGTATACAACACCTCTAATAAATAAGTAAAATGATAAACTTGTAAATTAATTTCTTGTACATGATCATATTCATACATGAAAATATTGCAAACAATCTTAACGGATAGAAATATAAAACTTTAATCAAACTTACATTTCTTGAATTTCATTGTCAGTCTTTGCATTTTCAAATATGTTTCTCGTCCAGTCTAAGCACTCTGTATGCTCAAACATGCATGCTAGTTTTATAGCGAGCATCGTTAACTGCGAACCTTCGTCTATTTTCGACTTTACTTCGTTGTACAACGGAGACACGAATCTCACAACAAATTCCTGCAGAATGGAGCAGAATGATACTACGCAGACAAATACATACATAGCAAGCGATAAAGTTAGAAATTTAAATGCTCTCTACTATCCTACCATCTGCATCACATTTTTAACTAAACATCGCTTAAAAAAATTAAAATACAAAAGTTATATTAAGTTATATAGGTTTTAACATAACTCCATTGAAATTAAACATTTTTATTTCAAATAATTTTCAGAATAATTTAAATTATTATTCATAATTTAAATAATTCGTCATTTGTGAGAAAATCCGTCCCGAAGACGGTGAAGCGAGCACCTCGAAGCCACGCCCAGCGCGCTCGGTGGGGGTGACTCCGCCCCTTTGGGTCTTTCCCTGGGCCTGTTCGCGTACTCACTCTTCCCGAGACCCTTGAAGTATACTTTTGCGAACGACGCTCGAATAACGTGGATATAGATCTTGAGTAAAATGTATTATTGCGAAAACGTGGAAACGTTTAGCTAATTTTACGCCCACTCTACTCCGAGTCAGGCTAATTTCGTAAAGTCGCGGTAGGCGCCACCCGACCTGTGGTATGCGAATGGGTTTCCCTCGTCCTATGATACACATCTTGTCGCGTCGCGCTCTTTTGTGATGTTCAAAAGAACTCGCGGTCGCGACTGTTACCCGCCAAATTAATCTTGGATAACTAATTGGATATCTATTCTACTCGAACGTAGTAGAACGTGATCGAGCGCAAATGGTGAAGTCTCGATCCAATCAACGTGCCCCTTGAGTGTCACCCACCCTTCCATTGCGCCCTTAGCGCGCTTTTCCTTGGAAGGAGTAGGGCCCTACCTGTGGGTGCGTGGAATCCTCGCTGTCCTTCGGTGACGCGTCGAAAATTCCCGCCAGGTCAACCCTCCGCCGTTATACGCACGTGTGGATTGACCCTTCAGGAACCCTGGTTTATAACACGTCTTGGGTGCGTGGAATCCTCGCTGTCCTTCGGTGACGCGTCGAAAATTCCCGCCAGGTCAACCCTCCGCCCTCCAACCCTACGAAGCGTCTTTGTTCTCAAAAATAGCCTTCTCGTGCGAGCGTGCCATAAACCCGGTCAACGAAGACCCCACGCGTTCCATACCTGCACGACGGAACACATCTCCTTGAAAATTCGCCCGATCCATTAGGACACCTTCCCTGCATTCCAGACCGATGCCAAGATGGCTTTACCCGATACCGCGATTTTCCGTGTCCTCTTCCAAAATTTCCCTACCCCACGCGCATTCCACAGCGTCCATCCCCTCCAGTAGGGCCCCATATAAATACTGGGCCCAAACAAGGGAAGTTTAGTCTTACGTTTAAAATCTAAGGAACCACAACGTCACTCTGTAACAGTATTATTATAAATAAAGCACTTTAAACAATCTCCGGAGTGACCTCGACGACACAAGAGCAGCCAAAATCCCGGCCGACGACGTGAAGGGCGGTCAACCGCCGAAAGTCGTACGAGCGACACCGACTAGCGTCACGGGCCATTTCGTCTCGCTTTCTCAATAAAAGATTTCAAGCGCGACCACGCGTACGTTTATTCTCCCGTCGCCCGCAAACTTAACAAAACGATAAAAACTTAAAACTCTATTTCATTTGAAAAATCGGCAAGTTCTTATGACTCACCCTATACGTTGCATACAAAAGCTGTATTCTTTAGAAGCTCGTATCAACTATGCCTATTACTCACTTGAAAATCGTTGAAGACCGACGTTTCGTATAAAAGACTGTTTAATTTAAACATGTGTCGCATGAACGTGCTCCAAGGCAGATAATGTCTTTCCTTCATTTGCATATATTTAATAAAGTCAAAGACGGTCTCGTATTTCACCAAGCCCACCGTGGCCAGGCTGAAGACGTCTTCTATAAGTGACGCCCTTGTTTCTGCCGGAAACAGCTCGTGATTCTCTGTAAGTGCTGTTTTCAACAACATCCAGTTCCTTTCATCGTAATGCACGCGATAATAACCTTGAGAAACATCGTTGATCAGATAATTTTCCATTACTTGAGAACATAAAGTGTTTCGTAATAATAAATGTCACAAGGAAAAAATTGAGCCCAACAATAATTGCAAACAAAAACGAAGAACTGCAATTATACTACTTTTCTCAGTGAAATCTTTTAACAGCCAAATTTTCCGTTCATACTTGCATTCATCAACGCATTAGTATTTGTCTTTTTGTCGGTTGGAAAATGGGCGAAAAAAAACTAAAGGTGACCTTGATAATTTGGAAAAAAATCACCTGTGAAATATACTGGGTGTCCCAGGTTTTAATGGCCAAACGTTGTCAGTATATTCTATGGGTCGAAATAAAAAAAAAATGTTACACAAACATTGGTCTGTTAGAGCTTCGTTAAACAGTTCTAGCGGTAATACGAAATGAGGGAAACAATAGCAGACTCGCGGTTACTGCTATGTAATACAGAAAAAGATCATCAATATTTGCGCGATATTTACAATCGCGTAATGAATTGATACAAAAAATCAACGATGCATTTACTGAAATGAAACAAAATAATAACGAAATTCGCAGAGTAATCTGATGTCTTCTGATGTCAATCTTGCGTTGCCACAGACGGTGGACATTTTTGAGATGGAGTATTAGTTGCTTCTTGCATAAACAGAGAAAACGTAAATATTGCTGATCTATTTCTGTATCACATCGCAGTAACCGCGAGTCTGCTATTGTTCTCTTAATTTTGCATTATCGCCATAACTTTTTAATAAAGCTTCAAAAGACCTATGTTAGTATAACATTTTTTTCTAATTTCAACCCATGGAATATACTGACAACGTTTGTAGTAAATTTCCGCCTCCAACGTAAGTTAGGGATCCGCACGCGTATATCAAAGAAAATCAAAAAAGATAAGTTCAATGTACAAAACTAATCATTTACGAATCTACTAGAAACCACGAAATATTTTACATACAATTTGTTACATATGCACCAGTCTTCTCTTCGCTAATTGTATTTCGTAAAAAGCTTTCTTCTTCTATACGCACAGTTATATATTTTTATACTTGTATTTACAATCTCTGCATTATTCCCTAAGTGGTTGAATTTCTTTACTTCTTTATGAGCTGCATCGTGGTATCAATGAAAATATACCGGCCCGTTTAAAAAGAAATGTTGATATCTCCTAAAGTACAATCTCGAAAAGGTTCCTGCCTATCAGAATATTTGTTCCTTTGCATTAAACAATATTTTCCTTAGCCTTTTCTTTGTACCATCAAACGAAACGGAGATATGCTAGAATCTATATAGAATCTAGATGCTCGAATTAATGGAAAACCCCTGCATTCTGGCTCCTGCCGTACAACGAGTCTCGAAAGTACACTTACAGTGGATTGTTATTGCTAAAAGCAGCAATACGAAAATTTTGTTTAAAATTAGAAGAAGCATTGTTCAATAAGCGTTGATTCTCTGTAAAAATAAACAGAACGTTGAATAAATTACAGTGCTCGGCAGAATAACATGTACAAACGAGCGTAAGGTACTTCCCTATGAAAAGATAAGACGAAAATATAAAATAAATTTTTTTCATTTTGGGCTTAGCTTTCGAGAAAATCGAGTTTGAATATCCACAGCTGATTCGTGTTTGTAAACAACGTCTACGCGGCATTTAAAACCTACCGATTGCGAGTACAAGGAAAATTTTTAACGAACAAAATTTCATTTCATTAACATTATACGCGTTACACGTTGCTCGATCAACCGTAAGTACCTTACCCGTAACAGCATACGTAAGAAGGGGATCTTCAAACTCGATTTTCTCGGAAACTAAGTCGGAAATGAAAAAAATTTATTGCATATTTTCGTCTTATTTTTTCACAAGAAATCACCTCGTGCCCGCTTGTATATGTCACTCGGCCGGAGCCTGTATATTACATAAAAGACACTTGTTTCTCGTATAGGGTGGGGCAAAAGCTTTGTCCACTTGGAATATTTCCGTTATGGTAACTTGAATATAAAGATTGCAGCAACTTAGCATCGACACAAATAGTCAACTCTTCGAACATCTTCTGTAATGTAGACAAATTTATTTTACCATCACATTTCACCTCGAATAACCTTTAACACTAACCGTACCACGCCCGGTCAAATGACGGTTTCAAAATTTGATATGTAATATTTTTTTATTCTTATCTAAAGGCTGTTTTCTGCGTTGTTTCCTATATTAAACTGACAATCATCGGTATTCCTTTCGGAAAAATCTGATCTTTATTAGATAAATTTTCATAAACATAATCTTGAAAAATTTGACCGACTGACAATAAGGTAAGAATAGGTAGACAAAAAGTGCCGGTGAGATTACTGCTAATGATAGCATGCTGAAATCGTCACAACAGCGACAAAAAAAGTATAGCATCCCATTAACAAAAATAGAGATGACAAGTAGAGGTGAAAAGTATTGGATGATTGCAAAAGTTCATACCTGATTTTCAGAGGTGGTGGAAACCTTATCGACTACGTCACAGATCTTTGTTTTAGCGTCATGCTACATTCCTATCGAAAGATACACCGCTTGTGTTTTATTTTCAAATAATTATTCATTTCGTTTAATTTTGTTTTCAAATAAAATGTACCTTTGCACACACCGCTAGTGTTTTATTTTCAAATCGGGCACGAACTTTTGCAATCATCTAATATTTACATCACATTGTGCCCTGCTCCACATCGTGCAAGTTTTGTATATAACATTTTTCCAAATTTACTGCAAATAACAGAAATATTCTAGGTGAACAAAGTTTTTGTTCCACTCTGTATGTTGGATAAAAGAATCGTGCTATTTTAACGTGCTTATATTTTTCCTCAATTCTTCAGATTAGTTGAAAAGTATAATTAACTTCTTTGCAGACCTCTAATGTGGAGTCATAAATAAGAATTAAGGAACAAAGTAACGAGTCTTCTTAAAGGCGCAAACATGTTTTCTAAATGGAATATACATATCTATATACCCGGTGGAAAATGAAATTTTCCAACGTGATGGAGCTTCTTATTTTGCATATTTCAAGTTAAATGTCAAATTTGCTAGAATACAGTAAGTTGAAACGAAAGTATTCGTTAATAATGATTGGGATTTGTCAAAATATATTTGAACGTGTCGATAAACTTTTGGCAAAATGTAACATTTAGCGTTAAAAGTCAATTTCATGCTCTGGGAAGGAGGAAACTGAACGTAGAATTTCACGAGAAAGATATTTAAAGAGCTTTTCGCTTAAAAAATGATGAATTTCGTAATTTTTCGTTTTTCACATTTTTAGGCACCTTTGAAAATATATCCTTGAAAGGATTTCTTGAAATTCGAGAAATTGACGTCGCTATGCAGCAAGATTTCAAGATTTCATGAGATGTATTAAGAATAATTTTTTTACGAACTTTAAACGCGGTTTTCTCGAAATTACTTTTTCAAAAATTATCCGACGGATTGTTCTGAAATTTTGCACACATCTTCAATACACGTGTAGATAAGGTCATCACCCTCTATCATCGAAAAATTACTATTTTTGAAGGTTAGGTTAGACAAAAACTCCAAGCGCGACTTCTATCTGCCGCCATTTTGTTATTCTTTGGTACTTTTAAACCAGAGTAGATAATGCCCAACCTCAACTATTATCATAATCAGCCCCTCGCGGCATTTTTGTTTCAGATGTACCAAAGTCGAAAAATCTTGCACACTGAAAACCCTTTTTTTCATGCAAAGATTACTTCCGGTACACGTCACCCAAAAGCTATACTGTGCTTTATCATACAAAAAATTAAACGCACAGTGCAAGATACGAATAACAATCATCCCAAGTTGCATTTCAACAGCTCTGCTAGTTTTCTTGCAAAGAATTCTCAAAAAACATCGAAATTCTAAAGGCATTGTTCTGTAAGAAATGACTTATTTTTTCGCGGAGCTACGAAGCGTCTTTGTTCTCAAAAATAGCCTTCTCGTGCGAGCGTGCCATAAACCCGGTCAACGAAGACCCCACGCGTTCCATACCTGCACGACGGAACATATCTCCTTGAAAATTCGCCCGATCCATTAGGACACCTTCCCTGCATTCCAGACCGATGCCAAGATGGCTTTACCCGATACCGCGATTTTCCGTGTCCTCTTCCAAAATTTCCCTACCCCACGCGCATTCCACAGCGTCCATCCCCTCCAGTAGGGCCCCATATAAATACTGGGCCCAAACAAGGGAAGTTTAGTCTTACGTTTAAAATCTAAGGAACCACAACGTCACTCTGTAACAGTATTATTATAAATAAAGCACTTTAAACAATCTCCGGAGTGACCTCGACGACACAAGAGCAGCCAAAATCCCGGCCGACGACGTGAAGGGCGGTCAACCGCCGAAAGTCGTACGAGCGACACCGACTAGCGTCACGGGCCATTTCGTCTCGCTTTCTCAATAAAAGATTTCAAGCGCGACCACGCGTACGTTTATTCTCCCGTCGCCCGCAAACTTAACAAAACGATAAAAACTTAAAACTCTATTTCATTTGAAAAATCGGCAAGTTCTTATGACTCACCCTATACGTTGCATACAAAAGCTGTATTCTTTAGAAGCTCGTATCAACTATGCCTATTACTCACTTGAAAATCGTTGAAGACCGACGTTTCGTATAAAAGACTGTTTAATTTAAACATGTGTCGCATGAACGTGCTCCAAGGCAGATAATGTCTTTCCTTCATTTGCATATATTTAATAAAGTCAAAGACGGTCTCGTATTTCACCAAGCCCACCGTGGCCAGGCTGAAGACGTCTTCTATAAGTGACGCCCTTGTTTCTGCCGGAAACAGCTCGTGATTCTCTGTAAGTGCTGTTTTCAACAACATCCAGTTCCTTTCATCGTAATGCACGCGATAATAACCTTGAGAAACATCGTTGATCAGATAATTTTCCATTACTTGAGAACATAAAGTGTTTCGTAATAATAAATGTCACAAGGAAAAAATTGAGCCCAACAATAATTGCAAACAAAAACGAAGAACTGCAATTATACTACTTTTCTCAGTGAAATCTTTTAACAGCCAAATTTTCCGTTCATACTTGCATTCATCAACGCATTAGTATTTGTCTTTTTGTCGGTTGGAAAATGGGCGAAAAAAAACTAAAGGTGACCTTGATAATTTGGAAAAAAATCACCTGTGAAATATACTGGGTGTCCCAGGTTTTAATGGCCAAACGTTGTCAGTATATTCTATGGGTCGAAATAAAAAAAAAATGTTACACAAACATTGGTCTGTTAGAGCTTCGTTAAACAGTTCTAGCGGTAATACGAAATGAGGGAAACAATAGCAGACTCGCGGTTACTGCTATGTAATACAGAAAAAGATCATCAATATTTGCGCGATATTTACAATCGCGTAATGAATTGATACAAAAAATCAACGATGCATTTACTGAAATGAAACAAAATAATAACGAAACTCGCAGAGTAATCTGATGTCTTCTGATGTCAATCTTGCGTTGCCACAGACGGTGGACATTTTTGAGATGGAGTATTAGTTACTTCTTGATGATTAGTTGATCTATTTCTGTAGTTACATCGCAGTAACCGTGAGTCTGCTATTGTTTCCTTCATTTCGTATTACCGCCGTAACTTTTTAACGAAGTTCTAACATACCTATGCTTGTATAACCATAGAATATACTGACAACGTTTGCCCATTAAAACCTGGGACACCCTGTACACTGCAATCAACCTGTAGGTCCCTTTAAACCAAGGTATTTAAATGGAAAGGAATTTGTATTGGTCCAGTAGTAACGGAAATAATTAAAACGATCAAGTTACGTGGTTCACCCTGAATAATTCAGAGAAACTATTCGGCACATTTGGTATGAATAAAAATTGGACTGTACAGTACTTCGTATTTTTAGATACTATAGTTCCTTGCTATTTCAACGAATAAAGACATATAACGTATATGGTAATTAAATTTAGCACACACCAGTCTTATTCACATTAAAGAGTACCCAAGATTCGTTGGAAGCAATATTTTCCAAAATGATCTTAGGCTCGGATTGGAACCATACTTTTGTAGGAGACGACCAGTTGCCGTTTTCGTTAATGTAGTTCAATGGAATGTGCCAAAACTTAGATATACTTTCCGACGGCCTATCGAGCGCAAATGGTTCCTAAAATAATTCATTAATCACGTGAAACTGATAATAAATAATTTATCGAGTAACTGTATTATAATTCGATTATAAAATTACATAAATATAATTTTATACTTTTAGAATTTTTTGGCTTTATCTGCTCGAATATACACTATAGGCCAAAAGATTGACGTCGCTTGAAATTTTCGCTTACACTGACTCTACTATCAATTTTATAGATTTGAAATTAATGTTGCAGGGATCGATAGCACTTCACTCTGCTTCGGTAAATAAAGAGAAGTAAAAAATTCCTTTTTTCCTTAAACATTCTTGCGTAGCATACAATGCATAGTGGTCTCAATCTGTTGGTCAGCAGTGTGTACTTAACAAACGTACTTCATACCCGTTTAAGCATTTACCACTGCTCGTTTGAAATAGAAATCATCTATTCGTAATTTCATGTAATATTTTCTTTTCTTCACTTTTACTATCAGAAAGCAATAGCTAACTCCTCGTTAATTTTCATTAATTGCGGAATTTATTACCTTATAAAATATTCAGACTGCTTAACGACAATAACTATTTGCCTATTACCTGATAAATAACGGCAGACTCCTCTTCATAATTTCTCTTAACGGTAACAAGTGGATATCCACCTTGCGAGATCCAAGAATTTATCATTTCTTCCAATGAGACTCCAAGTAGATGTTCTGCTGCCTCTGCCTCCAAGATATTCATAAAATCAGCAACATCCGTTGAATTGTACTTCCTGAATATGTAACAGAACTCGTTTAGTTATCTTCAAATATAGCCAATTGATACATGTACTAAAGGAACAACAAAAGAATATTTTACGTAAGATTGTAACAAAGCCCTTCTTTTTACACAGTAAAATAGTCCGCAAAATCAAGAAAAAATCATTTCTATTCAATTTATTGATGTGCACTCCCGTTCCTAAGTATTAGGACACTGACTAAATGTGAAGCACACTGAAATCTAGTCTACGCAAATCTGCTGAATTCTATTAAAAATCTACCGTACCCTATTCTATTTTCCAAACTTTAAATTAAATTTCTGAATTCAAGGTCATCTCAAGGTCATAGTATGGTAACTCGTGCCATTTAAAAAAGTCAAGGTAACCTTTCATACTTTTTTTTTATATTCAAATTTATAGCCCGCTGAAAGCTGATTAACCATTTGGGCTTATGAAACCTGGTCCGAAACATTTTCTCGTCAGATTATCGGAAGTGGCTCCTTGCGAATGTGTTTCTCGATCCCCGAATTTTTCTGGAGTCCGCCGTGACTCCCCCGCCAAGTGCAAGAAGGCACGCTGATTGGTTTTTCACGTACGCACAAATTACCAATCAACGTGCCCTTCCATTGCGCCCTTAGCGCGCTTTTCCTTGCAAGGAGTGGGGCCCTACCTGCGGGTGCGTGGAATCTTCGCTGTCCTTCGGTGACGCGTCGGAAATTCCCGCCAGGTCAACCCTCGGCCGAGAGTGCCGTTATACGCACGTGTGGATTGACCCTTCAGGAACCCTGGTTTATGACACGTCTTCGGTTATTGAGGACGCGGAAAAGTCGAAATTCTAAAGGCACTGTTCTGTAAGAAATGACTTATTTTCTCGCGGAGCTACGAAGCGTCTTTGTTCTCAAAAATAACCTTCTCGTGCGAGCGTGCCATAAACCCGGTCAACGAAGACCCGGTACCTGCGCGACGGAACACTAACTTCGGCGAGGGAATGTAACTTAAATCGTTCGATACTTTCTACACGAGCACAACGAGTGTCCTGATACTTCTGAACGGCAGTGTAAATAAGTGCTGTATGTTCGCAGCATCCGCAAATGACGAAGAATTAGTAAATACCAGAGAAATGCGAGAGGAGGAAATGACAAACGTACGAGAGAATAGAGAGAAAAAAAAACGTAAAGGCTATTAACAATCCTGGGGCAGGCGATTAATCACAATTAGCTTCGGAACAACTCGATTGTGAATTCAACTTGCTCTCCGCGTTACACAGCTGTCGTCAATCCTCGATAACGAGAATAACGTTCGTTCGGTGGCGTATTAACGAAATATTTGAAATTCCTCAGGAATAGTATACCCACCACCTGGTTATCAGTTTCTTGTAGCCGTTCCTAAAGGCTGTATCGCTTATCGCGCCATGCAACATGCGTATCAGACATGCACCTACAAGAAGCAATTGAGAAATGCAAAAGAAGATTTTTAAAAACTTGCAATATCCTGAAAGCTAAGGCTAACAATATGCTGTATTACCGGTTTACCTTTCGCGTGTTCCTCATTAAAAGGCTGCAACAGCCGATAATTAACGTTCTCAAGGAGGGGCCTTGAAATACTGTACTCGTCGATCTCCATCGCTTGCAGAAGAACATCGACGATGAAAGAGCCGCTCGAGTCTAATGACGAATCTATCTGAAAATGTCATTTTATCAAAACGGTTTACAATACTGTCTTCCTTCGTTCAGATACAAGTTTCGTTTCTTGCCTCTCCGACGATCTCGTGCTGAAAGTAAATCAGCGATCCCTCTAACATCCACGCTTCCGTTCGATTCACGTTCGTAAACTCGTCGATCCATTGCTGCACCATTAGGCCAACTAAAACCCTCAGGGCGTTATTCTTCGTAACTAATGGCGATTTATTGCTGGCGTAGAATAACGACTGCCTGGAAAATTGAAGTAGCGCCGATGGAATTGTCAGGGAATTGTCGATAATTAGACATTCTGAATAAGTAAGCGTTTGTAGGAATATCGATGACACGGAAGGTGAAATAAAACAACAATGAAGCAAATCGAACCGCGACTTCTAAGAAATAAATCATTAATCGCGAGAAATATAAATTCATCTTGTGTATCCAATGGATCGATAAAATTCTACGAATCTTCGAAAGATTTCATGAAACACTCGTGTTCGTTAGATCGGAATATTCTTCATTTCTTCGCGAACGCAGTAACATTGACAGCTAATATTCAGTTTGTTCCATTCGAATTAGTATTTCAATAGCCGACGTAAGGTAATCGTGCTTTGAGAAAAGTGCACGAATTAGTATCGATATTTTAAGAATTATTGTTATTAATAAGAGGTAGTTGTATAAATTGTCTTGTAAATGCTGTGAAATAAAAACCAGATTATTGATCTTCTAAATAAAGAATAATTTGATTAATACCAAAGATAGGCTACAATTAATGTATTAAGCTGAGCAGAAAGTTCGTGCCGATTTTTGATTGATAGCGTTTGAATGCGTTAGAACGAATAAAACTGGGTGAAAACATGAAATTCGCATATATTTTGAGACATCATTTTTTCACGTGACTTTTGGAAGTTTCTTCTCGGAGTTACAGTATCTTAAAGATGGGAGAAAATAGAATAGATGTTTTTATTTATGTTTCTCAACAGCAAGCCAAGTAACTTACAGAAAAGGTACCTTATTAGAACAAATTGATCACAAATGATTTGCAAAATTTAGCGATGAAAATTTCGTTGTTTAAAAAACTGAGAAAAAAAACTTTTGACAGAAAACGGCGAAAAGTTGTAGAACAAAATGATACATGTCTTATAGAGTAAAGAAATCATTGCTTGAAAGCATAGAATTTACTTATTTACTTAAAAATCGACACGAATTTTCTGCCCAATCCAACGCAAATTCAAGGGAGTTCGTTTTAATTACAACTTTGAAACAATGTAACGCGTGTCTGTAACGGTAAAAATAACGATAACTCTTACTTCACCGCAATTAATCCTGGACTTCCCATGTTCTCGTCGATCCCTGGAGGCAAACATACGAGATGCAACTTAGGCAAAGGGTAGGGTATCGAGAACACGTCAATTAGGTTATTGATAACTCGACTGAGTTTGTCGAAGAGGTAAATCTCTTGTGATCGTCTGTCCGATTCGAACCAGAGTTCTGCTACTACTTCAGTGTCTTCTATAAGTATCGTGTCTACGAGTTCGATGTGTCCCATGAGAAAGACCAAATTGTGCGGTGAAAGAGGTGGAGACACGTCGAAAGTGTCGACTACCGATGTGTTTGAGCTTGAAATAGAAGTAACAGTATGATTATCATATTTTCGTTTAAATGGAAAACGTATAAATTTGATGAATTTAAAAACAAAATCGTATATTAGTGCGTCATATATTGCGCCAAGCAGTCACAAAATGCTTTGTTCGCAATAGGCACATGGACATCGAAGACAATTCGGCAGGGAAGGCCGCCAACTTCGGCGACTAATAACAATGGACGGAAATTTTTTGAAGAAGGAATACAAACACTCGTGCGACGCTACGATAAATGTTTAAATAAACTTGGTGATTATGTCGAAAAGTAGCTCTTGCATTGTACTTTAAAATAAACAGCAAAATAGCCCCAAATGCTAAATACTTTTTTTTTTTAATGCGTGTGCAACTAACTTTTTCACTCTGCCTTGTATTATTAGAAGACTTCCATTTAAATGTGCACCTTGTGAAAGACACATGGCATGCATTACTTACTCGTCCCATAAACTCCTAAGGGGCATATTCGAGAGGACTCTCATTTCTTCCGGATGTGTCACGGATAGCGAGAAAATTGACTTGTGCTTCGTATCGTCAAAAACTGGGAAAAGATACCGAGCACCGGAATGTTTTAATTTCGTCCCCATTAGCCATCTGATATGAAAACATTGGAAATTAGTTATTAAATTAGACGCATTGGAATTTTATCTATTAACTTTTGCTCGTTCATGTATTCAAACACAACAAATATCGAGCTTTCGTTATAATTTCGAGTTTTAAAATTACACATTTAATAAAATCCATGATTTTAAGAAAAATATATGATATTCGCATTTGGAACATATAATTTAAAATATTGTATTGCTTTAATAGTTTATTTCAAAGCAAGTAATACTTCGCTTTGTTATTTATAAATATGTATTGCAAATGCGAAACGTTACATTTCATTTTGGAGAAAGTCTGTAGGTACGATACAAAATTGTGGTATGACAAGGCACAGGACAATTCCATATCAATCAAAAATACGTCGGATAACATTTTTTCATTCTAATCTTTGTTCTTCAGAAGATCCAATTTAAAAATTGCATTAAGGCACGGTTTATCGTTTCGGTACTAACACATTTTATTCATATCTATGTTTATTAAAGCGATTACATATGCAGGCAAAATCGAATTTGCAGCATTTGGAGAAGTGAAACGTGGCGAAACATTAGCTAAACTTTATGTATTCGATTTTTCACGGGTTTGCGTACGACAGCGCAAATAACATTTCCAACAATTCCTAACGAAATTGAGTAAATAAATTTTAAACATTCTTCACGTCCTTTTGAACTTTGTAAACATAACTCGACGATATATAAACTCGATGATTCTTTTTGCAAACCGTATCTTTGTAATTCAGCGTTATCTTTAATCTTAATTTTTCTCCAAAACAGACCTTCGTTCGATAAATTTATTGTATACTTTCGACGTAATTTTGTATAATGCATTATCTCTGGCCTGATTGTACTACCATTTTGTCTCCATTTTATATACATACACCAGGTGTTCGGCAATAGTTGGTAGAAAATTCGGCAATAAGACGAAAATCAAGAATAACAAAATTGCGTTTGACGCTTTGTTGGCTAGTTATTAACATTTAACAATACCCCTGTGGCCGAGCAAACCTTCCTACACTAACGAACGTAGAGCACGTCAAGACACAGGGGTACAGTGATTCTCAAAAACCAACATCACAAGTCGCAGAGAAGAAGACAAAGATATTTGGCGCTGTAAACGACATTATCAACTTCTACGGCACTATCATTTGTTTCATCATCACACAGGTGCTTAAATTTTCTACCAACTGTTGTCGGACAGCCTGTATCTAATACAACAAAAGACTTCCAATTTTTCGTAAATTTATAATATGCTCCAATTGTGTACAATAAAAATTTTAAAAAAAGAATACATATATAGGTACATATAATATTTACTTCTGTTTACCGGACGCACTGTAATTTGCAATGAAAAATGCATTTTCATCGATCAATGCTTGATATTCGATTTCCAACAAATAAACTCCTTGGTGAATCCACGTTCCCAAATGAATTGTGTGAACTTCTCTGTCGTCATCCACATTGTATTGTGTAATGGGTATCCTTGATGAAACATTCTCAGAAAATGCAGCAGATGGTTTTACCACAGATTCTTTAATATTCGCATTTAGACCTCTGACTTCATCAAGATCAGAAGAGGAACCGTAACTTATCGAGGAAATCGTGGATCCTCCGGGGGAAGACATGTTTTCCGCTGGTTGTTCATCATCTCCCTCGTACTGTACTGTTTCATTTTCCGCCAAAGTAACTACAACGTTATTTTCAACAGAATACAAGGCACGAGAAACTGTGAACAAATGATGCGTGTGAAAAAAACAATTGTGATTAAACAACTACTTCTTGTAATTACTATATTTACTCTGTATATTGAATTTCCTGTTAATAAATTTGATTCTTTTTTTAATTCACAGAAATATTATCGTAGAAATAGCTTTCAAGCTTTAAGCTATTTGTAGCTTTTAAGAATTATGCGTAGAATTATTGACAATTTGAAAATTTTTAAAAATTTATTAATCTACTGTTTTATCAGTATGTTGAGATTAATCGCTGTACGAATACTTTTAACACTATCTGCTATACGTTGCTATTAAAATCAGAAACATTACCAAGCACTGCATCGTCCTGATAGCTGTTGTAATTAATATTATCGTCGGCTCTCCTTCTTCGTTTTCTTCGTAACCGACTTTTATTCTCCCCTGAATCCAGCAACGATAATTTATAACTTGCCACGACAATATTTTTCGCATTTAAAAAGAGTTTATTTAAACCGGTCGTGTCGTTTACACGAAAATCGATCACTACACGACCCTTTAGTATTGACGGACCATTAATATCGATGAACGGCGTTAATTCTAGGCGATATTTCAAGGGATGAATGAAAGGTGAAATAAAACTTTCACCAACAATGTCAGTAGTCTCGATCTCGTCATTCAGCAAATCTAAAGTCTCATAAGGCTGATAAATAAAGATTTTATAACGTTAAACAAATTTAAGACACTTAGTTGTATATTATTGCGAATAGTTTGTAAATATTTGCAATGAAATCAATTTATATATATATATATACACTACCGGCCAAAAGTTTGAGAATTTTTTATCGTTCGAATCAACTGATATGAGATAAATTGATAAATGTAGAATTGAGATAAACTTCAAATCTATAAAAAATTAGCAGCAGATTTAATATTGATGAAAAGTGGGAGGTGATTCCAAACTTTTGGCCGGTATTGTATATACATATACAGAAAATGATAAAGACTCGAAATTTAATGGCGATACATGTTACAGGAAATGAAGCGTTACAACTTAACGACGTAATGGTCTAATTGTATATAAGAGCACAGTGTTACGTCAGTAACAAATGGCCACATCCACTGTTTATAGCTAACAAGGAAAAGAACGCTGAGATGAGGAAAGTCTGTAGAGAAAATCCAGATGTAATAGTGGAACGTATAGTCGGTGGAACAAATATAGCGCACTCATAAAATCAGTCAGAAGTCAAAGTAAACATGTTTCGAGTGTTGTAACAACAAATTGATGGAATTATGAGAAGACAAGAATCCGAACCCTCAGTCAGGGCCGTATTATGTATTCACCGTGCCTGCACAGACTCTGTTGTCCTTCAAATTCTTCTAATGGTCTTCGTTTCCACCAGTATTGCTGCAATTTTTATTACTTTATCCACTGCTTTCTGTCAATGATTACCGTTTACGTTGTTTCTACTTCATTCTGTATCAGTTTCACATTTTCAAAATTCGACCAATCAATCGATCTGCGTTGAACACATGTGTTTATGATAGGGTAATTCCGGGAGAGATGGACCGGCGGGAGAGACGGACCAGGCAAGTATTTCCTGCGTTATCCGCCAAATGTGGAACGCGTCAGTATTCTTTTGTTTTACATTTGTTTTACGGAAAGCGACCGAGCGTGGCTCTCAGTGTGTTTTGTGCCATATCTGGCGGATGATGTAGGAAATACTTGCCTGGACCGTCTCTCCCGGCGGTCCATCTCTCCCGAAATTACCCTATGTCAGGCACAGAAAGAAACGTCAAATATTAAAGAAAGCTAATTGACATTTTTAATTTGTTCAATAGTACATAAAAGACCGTTAGTCAGGGGTGTCGAACTGGCTGCTCACGAGCCACATGCGGCTCCTTCTTCTGTTCCGCAGAGTCGTAAGAGATCGCCCCCCTCCGTACCTAATTCACTCTGATAAACTTCTCCTATCAGCAGGTTAGTCACCACTGCGTATACTCGTGTGTCATCTACACATAAGTCCCTTGTTTGTAGCTAACAGTACTAGGACAATTAATATGTAGCGGGACTCGTGCAACTCCTAGAGGAAAAGAAGTAGAGGAACCAACTAACCGAGAGCCAGACTCGTGCGACTCTGGGAGGAGAAGTTTGACACCTTTGCCGTTAGTTAGCAGTGTCATTCCTTTATTGTACGGACCTTAAAAAAGAGTGCCGTACACGATCCTGGCTGTAAATAGATTATGCTACGCCGCCACTTGCTGCTTTAATTTTCGACCTTGTTGTATTTGTTCCACCAACCTTACGTTTTCTGGTCATTTCTAAGCCATGCGAACCAAGGGCAGCCAGATTCAGTGTAATCATCTGGACATGAATCGGGACGCAACACTTAAAACTTAGAGACAACTTTCGAAATTGAGTTTTAATTCGTCAGTTCATCCAGTTTCACAATCAGTTCAACTTCGTTCGCTAGCACATTTCGGTTTAATTAAAAACGAAAAATCATCTCAGCAGCCTTCTTCCTTCCGCCATATCAAAGTCCCATATGCCAGAATAAATTCCTTAAATAATTCGATATGAGAAAAATGTACAAAATAATTTCGTGATTTACAACAGCAGCAATACCATTCCACTTTCTAAATGTTTCACCATTAAATTCTTCAACAATATACAGATGAACGAATTTTATGATTTCGTGTTTCTTTATGTTACTTACTTTTTTCTTTGGCAAAGAATCGATGTACCATCCGAGAAATCCCGCGGCAATAACGCCGATAATAAAAACTGCAACAATCCCTGCTATTTTTGTATAAGATAAAAACCAACCATCACCCCTTTTGCATTCAATGTCATCGCTAATCATAAATTGCACCGGACCACCGCTGAATTGTGGCATACTTTGAGCTACAAAAATCATTTAGAAACTGTAAATCTTTGAGAAAAGTGTGAAACGTTCTAAATGAAAAGAGCGAGTTGTACAGAATTTTTTGAAACTTTAAAAATTGAATGAAACTTGTTTTCTTCGATTCAACCAAATGTATATGTAACGGAGCACCGTTTATGGTTTGTTTATCGTTAAGAAAAATAAGCTTGCAGCTGTCGAAGATTCAGTCTTAAAAAATTTTCACAGTCGTTGCAAGTTAAAAATCCTAATTGCCGAAAATTACTTTATAAGGCACGAAGGATTCAGAGTCACGTGGAATATCCAATTTCTTGTAGTCAAATGAGATAGAACAGCGGATTATAAATAAAAAAGTAATAAGGAACATTTATCCTAAAACTCACCGTTCCTGAGTTATTCGACTTATTGTTAGTCCATTCTATTACTGTCATTACGAAGCATCACTTTTACTGATAAATACGGTAATGTTAATTAACCGCAATTATTTAAACCTTACTAAGGAAAACTATTTTTATAATTACATTTGTATGCACTACACATGTGTACATTTTGTTTGCATGGACTTTTAATATTTTAACAATAGTTGTTGGATTATTACTAATAATAATGCGTCAGCCAGTAAGCAAAAATGAATTGTGTTATATATATGAGAAAGACTGCTAGTGAAAATAACATAATAGACCAGATGTCATCGGACCCATAGGCCTGTAACTGTTTATACCTAAGTGATCTGGGTAAAAAACTGAGGCAGTCCTGGTCTCTTTATCTCAAGTGGACAACAGACTTTCTGTCGTACCCTTACGAGTTTTTCACCTTCACTTCGACTACGATTTTCTAAGCGTAAAGACGTTCTTCCGCGCCATAGAAATAAAACACGTTTAAGTAAATTCACAGTGAACGCTATTTATTTAACCCATTAATCCAATAATAGTAAATTATGGGAAACATAGAACATACGTGTTTTCGGTATACGTCATTGTGAAAAACCTTCAAATAAACGCTTCTTCAATTTGTATATTAGAGCTTTTTGGGCCCTAGGCATACAAATGAAAATCAAGGCCCTTCTTGTATAAACCAGAATGAGGGTGATATTTGTTAAAAAGAAAAACCACAAATTTTGAAGTTGTGTTATGTAAGAGTAAATAATTACAAGGGGCTTAAAACGACAGATATTAAAATGACGTTGGTTCGCTCGTCGATGGCTAGGTACGATAATGTGTGGGCCGCTGCCCTTTCTCCCGTTTTTATACGCTTCTTCGGCCGTTAGGGCCCTGCAAGCCGTGGGGTGGGGGGTGCAGCCTGCGCTGCTCCGTGTCTAGGGCCCCCTGCGGCTTGGGTCCCGCGGTCGTTGCCTAGGCGCGTCGCACAACGCCTTACAGTCAATTCATATTATTATAGTTTGAGATTATAAAACCATATGAAATGAAAATGTTTTCATTAAATCTAGAAGTCGAAGCCAGCGTATTTATTTATTTCATGCAGTAATGACAAACATCTCTATGCGGGCCCTAGGCACGTGTCTATTTTGCCTAATGGTAAACACAGTCCTGATATTAAATATTGTATTTTATATATAACATTCAAATACGTAATATACTGTGCATAATTTTCTAATTGTAAATATTCCCGGTGCGTTTCCTTAGAGATTAATTTAGTACATTTTGAAAGAAGATATAAAGACAGAATAAAAGTTGCATAATACCCTTATTCTAGAAACAACGAACGAACGAACACAACATTTTTAGTTAAATCGCTTCACGTAAACACATCTTATTAGTTTAACGGCTCAAGCGAGACTGAATTTCAAAGTAAACCGCTAAACTGTGAGCATGATTTCTTTCGGTCGTAAACTAGGTTTGATTCGGAGAGATTTATTTGCATTTTTCTTTCTCTTAGAAATTCTCTTAGAATTAATGCTCTTGTAATGCATTGGCAAAGTGTATCGAATATTATAGAAATTATTTTAAATAAAAATGTTTAATTTCAATAGAGTTATGATTTTTTCAAAATGAACGGCTTAAAACCGTGAGAACTTTCAGGATGACCTGATAACTTAGCAAATATGTAAAAAAAGATTAGACTGAAGTATAGTATCCGGACTGCAAAATATTCGGCTAGATTGATAAGGAAAGGTCCCACGGTATAACTCTCAGATTTTAACGACCTTCGGCACAATGATAGAGTTTGAAAAACTGAAGCTACTGATACCCGGTTTTGGATGCAGACGGTTACTAGCTTACGAGATATTCAACGTTAAAGTTTTTACCTGTGTGTACCTTCTGAAGTATATATCTTTCCTTGTGAGACTTTTTAGGGGTTTTTAAGGTAGTTGAAGCCGGAAATGGGGGTCGTTTTCGCGGAAATAAGGCGTTCGGAAGATGCAAGCCCCTATATATGTACATATAATAGATCTTCACTGCTAGTAGACGGACTATTCAGCAATTAGTATAACAATGTATGTATAAATGTGGTATATGGCTGAAAGATAAGTATATGTATGCAACGTGCAATAAACGAAAAAATTACCAGCTCTTTTTAAAGAGAGGTATGGATATTCGTGTGGGTTAGATAAATTTATGGCCAGAGGAAGCCGGCCGGCACTTGTCGCCATATAAAACTAAAGCTAGCAAAAATTTTTGAATTAATTTTTATATTTTTAATAGTTTGGTTAGGTGCGGTCTTTTTGATGTTACACTTCGTCGAAATACGTCGCAATGCTCCCAAATCTGAACCGAAACCGTTCATTTCTATAAAAAATAACCTTTATTTTCGGCTTTAGCGACCTAAAATACCCTCGAAAAAACACATTCAAATAAAAAATTTTGCAGTCCGGATACTGTACTATATCCAAAGATTACATAAAGAACACCCAAAGAATAGTAACAACCAATATCCAATAGAAGTTGTTCTTCTTAGGTTAATGTTCAACAATCTAAATCAATTTACCGAATGTTTTGTAGAGATAAATTATAAATTGTAACTAGGCTTCAATAAATACAAAAAAAGGGAATTCTCGATATTTAGGAATAATACCGACCGGTTGAAACGACATCGATGTTGTCACAATCGTGACGAAATCACGTTATCGTGCGAGCAAACGTGACGCGACGTGATTGAAATTGATTCCTTGCGGCACACACGTTCCAGGTAGGCTGATGTATACATGCTCGTAAATACAGTCGAGAAACGACTCCTCAAGGTCCTCTCTATACAGTATACACGCTTCTGATCAGCTATTAACTTTGTTATTCGCATAATCATTTACTGTGCCGACAACGCTTGCCTCGCCATAGTTTTTCATACGTTAATGACACTAGGAGGCAAGGAATTCCGTTCGATGTCACGATTTTTTCAGCTAAACACAATCCTCAATATTTCAACTAGTTTCTGTTACATAGAAACGAATGAATATTCGTGTGGCTGCTATGTACGATAAGGAATGCTACCGAGATGATATCTGCATATTAATTGGAGATGCATATTAAGGAATAATGAAAGGAAAGATTCAACAATTCAATTGAAACTATTTTAAAGAGGTTTTTACTTTTTCCTGGGAATACTTCTCTATCTTTTCGTGCGATAGTATCGCTTTATTTCCAAAGCATATCAATTTGTACATGTGCAGATATTACATTCATTGTCAGTCAAAGAAATCTCCGTACATCAAAAATATGGAATAATTTCAAGGTTACTGTAAAGAATCCTATTGCAACTTCCGTTTGATACAAATTTCAACAGCACTATATTCAATTCATCAGCAATACCATAATATCCAGACCTTAAAAATGTTATTCGCTAGAATAATACCATTAATGATCCACGTGCTGTGATGTAGTATACATAAACTGACCAGATTTTCTGAAGGCAAATTCAGTACATTTTTATTAAAGAAAAAAGAATAGATATATTTCATAACTATAATGAAATAAAATTACATTTTAATTTAATTATTGTATGTAACAAATTAGAAGAAATAAACAATCAAACTTTCTACATTTTTATTATTAAATATGATGACTGCTTAATACTCAAGTACCTAATACTTAAACAAAGGTTACATATGTATATTCATTTGAAGAAGAAATCACCTTCAATAATTGTTCATTATTTAAAATTTCTTCATAAAACTAACCACAGTTTACATTAATATTGTACTTTACAATTAATATGTTTTTCAAAGTATCCAGCCCTGATTGAC
>NW_017100181.1:305469-307453 GCF_001263275.1 Habropoda laboriosa | reverse complement strand
ATATTCAATGACTTTAATTATATATTTCTTTTTGTACACCTAGAGTTGGTTTTCTTAAAATCAGTACAGCATTCACTATAAAATTTAAATCGGTACAGAGCCTTTAAAGTCAGTATTGTGTTGAATAAATGAGTATGCTGATCATTTTAACTACACTACAAATCAATATGTGCATGTAATCATGAACAGTGTGAATAGAATTAGAAATTGATAACATTGTGTAACATATTTCTTTGTTAGACCAGATATTATGCAATATGTTCCTTAAATTTATACTGTGCTGGACTTGAGTTTTTTCAAAAACTAATGTTTTAGGTGTAATTAAATTGTATCTTTTGCAAATGTTATTAGATTTTGTCATTTAGCACAAGGCTGAAAAAACAAAAAGCAAGAAATCTTCAGTAAATATGTAATCTAATCAACAATAATTTACAAATCCTTCTAACAATTGTATAGCTTTTATCTCTTAGTGTAACACTAGTCATATAAGATTAAATCAACCTGTGGTTATGTAGATTAATATAACCTACGCTACAATATGGCTAAAGTGATTGATATCCTACACTCGAAATTTGCATTAAGTTTCATTCCAATTGTCCCCCAAAGATATTAAACAATTTTACTTCCCTAAAATAGTAAATGCACTGTATGATCTATTCACAATACTTTATAGGGTGTAATTGCCCCAAATGTATCACATTCAATCAAACAAGTCTCTGTACACCTCTTTAGAATTTACCTAGCTTTATATAATTTCAACAGAGAAAGTAGTAAACACATAATATTTACATTATTTTATTTAGAAATGTAACATTTACTATTAGTACAGACAAATATGATTTACATTCGTTGTTAACAATTAAACAAAGGAAAAAGGATAATGTAACAGAAATGAGATGAAAAGAATTTCTGTATAGTATCTAAGAATTTAGCAAAATGTCTACAAACAAGGTTCCAAAGGAAAATACAAGTTAGTTTTTTATATACAAGTTAGTTTTTTATTTACAAGCAAGTAGAAAAGACGTTACTCAAAATATGTTTACCATAATGGAGGATATCTGTTTACATTTATTGGTTTAATTATTAACAAATAAATGTCAATTATTTTTCTTTGTACTAATAGTAAATGCTATATTTCTAAATAAAATAACATAAACATTATTTATTTACTATTTTCTCTGGTAAGATTATACAATGCAAGATAAATTCTAATGAGATGTACGGAACTCTTTTGATTGAATGTATGTAGTAGGTGCAAATCTTACTTAAACATTGATATACCCAGTAATAGTCCTTGTTACTTAGTTCATTCACATAATTAATCACTTAATTTGTTAATTGCAGATATTACAAACTATTATACGCAAGTTTGTGCAATTAATTATATCATCACCATAAATTAAACATTGCAGTTATTGAAATCTCACATACACGTCACTATGCATGTACATATAACCTCTCCATGTTAAATATTGTTGATTTAAATAAAACTGCAAAATACTTGATAGTACTTAAAAACATCTCTTACAAAAAAGAAAGCGAACGGTCGGAAAAAGTAAAATAACACCACTGTTTAAAGTTCTATGTTGTTTTAATAAAAATAAAAATAAAAATTCTTTAATATTTCTGATCTTATTTCCACGATCACAAGCAGAAGATGTATGCCAAATGAAATTCGTGCTTTCGAGTAATACTGATTTCAGGCAAAGACGTATCAACGATAGAGCACGCGACATAACCGAAGGTTACTATGGTGCTTCACAGGATTATGTACATATTACGAATCGGACGTGTACTTCTTCACGACAGTATATGCCACAAGAGTGTATTAAATGTTATGTCACGTGGTACGTGATCAACATGCAGACTTAAAATCTCCTGGATCCATGTTTATTCAAACGACCACTTATCATTATTTAAAGTATCGTAAGGGACACACTGTAAGTAATAAAATTGCAATAACATCCATAAAGTTAATATAATA
>NW_017100181.1:305180-305442 GCF_001263275.1 Habropoda laboriosa | reverse complement strand
TTATGATTATCATAAAATCGCCAGCATAAAGTATTAAAAAATAAAATATAAGAAAGATGTTACTGACATATTAAAATGGTGTACATAAAGCAATACATTAAAAAGTTGTAAAGCAGATGCAATAATAATCTTTTATAACTTCACTTCCCTAATTTTAACACAACTCATAATACCTTAATGATTTATAATTGACTAGCTTAATTAAGCGTGTATTATACATGTTATTTACTGCATTGTTTAAAAATGTCACTCTAATTATAAT
>NW_017100181.1:300055-304922 GCF_001263275.1 Habropoda laboriosa | reverse complement strand
TATGTACATTTATATATATATTTTACAAGAATTCTTCCTAAAAATACTGTTATAATATAAACTAGAAACTATAAAAGCTGTAATCTAATATAAAATATAATTTACAAAAATTCTTAGCATTAAATAGCTTAAAAATGTTGGGATGACATCTACATCAGTATCATATGTTCAAGCATTTTTATGTGAGTATATTTCAAACCACGTACACTATCTAGGGTACGGTAATAAAATTCCAGAACAAATGTTATAATCGTAGCACTGCCACTGCGTATCCTTGAAGCATAATCGAAACAATGAATATAAACAACAATTTCATAACCTAACCTAAACTTCATAACCTCAAACTGAGTAATTAGTAACCTATTTTTACAAATTTGTTGGCCTGCTAAAACCGATAGTAGAACAGAGAACAATCTTTTGTATCAAATGAAGACATTTTTATACAAATCAATGTTATTTAAACCATTCGTACGGATTGCAAACAGGTGCATCTGTAGATCGAATTTCGAATCTTAGAAAACTATTGACTGAACATTGGGAGTTTGAATTCTGAAAAATTCAGAAAAGTTGATAGAAAAACAGTGAAACAAATGTTAACTCAAAGCTTAGACTAACAAAAACTGTATGCAAAATTTGTATCGCATGTTTTGAAAGTGTTACCAGTAAACTGAATCTAACCTCAAATAGAGCTTTATACAAATCATTTTTAATCATAAGCGTTGTAAGGTTTATGTAAGTACGATAAAATTGTATAATAAACTGTTACAATGCTGCTACTATTGTGTTTATTAAACCAGTCCAGGAGTTTTATTGTCAGGCTCTCTATATCACTTGCATACACTCGGTTACACGTGCAACTTTGATCATCGCGAATACAACTATGCCACATAATAACTACAATCGTACGTTTCCTCTTGGTACCGTATGCGTTTCGCGTGTCTTATGTATTATGAGTCTAGATTCTTCCACTACCACGGGACTTTCCAAAATAGAAACAACTTATTCATGATTTCTTACAAAGAATCGTGATTGTCACGATCTGTTAGGTTATCCCATAAGTAATGTCATTTTAGAAGCCCAGTTTCAATACGAAAATAATAGTATTTACACTCACTGTTAATGGACGATATATTGACCATTGTTTACAAGGACCATTTGCCATATTTTCAGGCAGCTTTTTAATTCTCTTTTCAAAAAAATTCTTATCTGTTGAATTACAAAACTGATCTAATGTGAACTTTAAGCGATCTGTATTTTTGAAGTTTCTGCCATTTAAAAAGTTTTCTAGTGAACAAAGTAGATGGTAATCCAATGGCCAGGAGAATATCGTAGGTATGGTATTAATTCCCAGTTCAATTGTTTAATTTCTTCTATTTTTATTTTTCAAATATAATCATTCAGCAACATGGTATGGATCAATGGAAAAGTAAATTTGCCAATTGTACTGCTACAGATTGTAAATTAAACCAAGGGAAAATAAATAAAAAATAAATTTTGTTTGTGATATGTGTGAACATTGAACCAAGATGAGAAGCGACATTACTTATTAATATTTTATGGAAAAGAGCCTTTAATCGCAACTACTATACAGTGACTTTTCAAAGACATGAACGTTTTTTAAACAACTGTAATTCTGGAAAACAGCAACTACATATACAGAATATCTGCGATTCGTGCTAATGTTTATGACAACAGGAACACGTTTAAACAATCGTATCTCACAGAAACTGTACATATCTAACGAAGGAGTATTCATAATGTGTGATAAAACGAAATAGCTCTGATACGAGGAACTACTCGAGCACCCCTTATAACCGATTGCTTGAAACACAAAGTATTTTTGGAAATAAACAGAATTATGCGTGATTGTCCCAATTTATAACGCAACAATATAAAATAATGAGTTTTTGAAAACTCAAACTTAAACAAATATTCCCTCAAATTTGACCGGATGGACATTTGGCAAGTTACTGTTGCTTTAGATATATCAATAGTAATTTGATATCTCTTACTGAATCTTTG
The DNA here is from genome assembly GCF_001263275.1 of Habropoda laboriosa. Lineage (NCBI taxonomy): Eukaryota > Metazoa > Arthropoda > Insecta > Hymenoptera > Apidae > Habropoda > Habropoda laboriosa. The sequence continues at coordinate 302,900 of NW_017100181.1, read as the reverse complement.
AAAAATATCAAAAATTAGATAGAAAATTTCACTTTTAATTATGCTGGTGATTGTGAAAGTGGTCTAAGTCAGAGGTCTAAATAAAATTGAATTTATCACTTATCTTGTGTTGCGACGATCTTTTCGTAGAAAAGAGTTACATTACAAGAGCAAGTATTTTGTGAAATATTTTATTACATAATTAAAAACATATTTTTTAATACACCCGAAGGGAAAATTCTAAATATCTCGAAACGAAAAATATATGACTTAGGCCTCTTTCTTAATCACCGGCACCATTAAGGATTCATAAATACCAAACAAGTTTCGTACAATTCATTTGATTTGAATAACATTGACGACAATGTGTAAATAATTATAAGAAACAATTTGTATAAACGTAAGCGGTTGTAGCTGCAGAGGTACACTTATATTTTAATTGTTATTTATGTACATATGTGTACTATCGTATACGAGTTTAGTTTAATTTGTTACGTTTCGCTTAACGTATGTTTACACCTGCAATAACAATTTTCTTATTACAAACGTTTAAATACTCGATATTTGACATATGAGACACTCAGAAGCCAAAATGATTAACTCCATTTTTTGATCTTTTTAATTTTGGTACCAAAGCACGTGCTTGGTGCTCAATGTTTCATAAATAAAACAAGTTTAATAAATTTTATTTTATGGAGTTAGTCACTTTGATTTTTGAGTGGCATATGCAATAATTGAATTGAATTTTACGAATTGCAAACTATAAGGAAGTGTCCAAGAAACAAGGCAGTATTGTATTGAAAATTTTAAAAGCAATCTTGCAGATAATGTGTTTGACTGATTACAAATACGACTATTTTGTAAATAAAAATATATTTATTTTTACAGGAAGTGTAAAATCTGTAAAGGTAGATAAATGAAGTTTAACAAATTTATATTACTGTTGAACTATACTTATTGGATCTTCTAAAAAGCGTTAAACGAAAAATGAAATTAACTATACTGTTTAGCACACTTATTTATTTTATGTTTTTCATTTTTCTCGCAAAAATGTTCGCTTAAAAATTAACTCAACATTATGTTTGGGGGAATATTTATAACTTTTCGAAGCTGTCAGATATTCTTATCTCATCATTAACATGCTTGTTTACTTTTCTATACTCGTTTCCATTCGAGACACAGTTCCTACAAGTTGAAAATTTACGTTCACTATCGTAAACCACTAACGTTTGTTTAAAATTTATCAATTAACATAACAGTTACTTTACACATGCAAAGTGTTTCATTTTACCGCGCGCGTTACGTGATCTAATGCAATCATGACTTCCTGCTAGAGTTTTAACTACCGAATAATAGAGATTCATGATTACCGGTGAATGAATGAAAATGGCAAGTTTCAACGATAAGTGTTCGCTTATCGAGGATAAACAAGTGTAATACGTGACATAGAAATTTCCTTTTACCAAAATCTGTAAGTTTCTCAATTACCGATAGAAAATATCAAGTACGTAATATGTAAAATGAGAATAAAGAAATCTTCAATTATGCAAATCTGCAACTGATAAAATGAAATTCATCGTCACACTTTGAAATATAAATTCTGTAAACAAGCGAATGAGGAAAGTAATAAATGAAATTGAATCACTCACAACTTCTACGTCCATAATCCTGCCAACTAGAAATAGATCCTCGACTCATGTGATCAGCTTCCGGTTTCTTCGATCTAACAGTAAGAAGTAACGAGCGTAGAAACAAATCGGTCACGTGAAGGAACAAATCCGTGCAGAAGATTTGTGAAGAAAAGGCTCCTGCCGAAATACCCGTTTAAACTCACGTCGATGATAGCGCACCTTGTTCATACAGGTGCAACGCAATTAGTCGTTCTACCTGCGGTGCAATACGTGAATACTGGCCGGCACTCAAGAATACCGTCTGTACCCCCACCTTTTTTTCAATAATTACCTCGGTATCGCTCCGCACTTCGTGTCGTGTGTGTAATCCTTCGCTCTTGTTTATTCCAATTTTCTTCCGTGTCGTTTCACACCTCTTCACTTTCTTCCGTCGAAATTCGATCAGCTCGAAACCGACATTCACATTTTACTGTCTTTCAGATTAGTACAATTACCTCGGAAAGTAAGTTAGTAATAGAACGCATAAATATGAACTTTTTCATACATTTTCATTTATTCGGTCAGCATTTGTTTTAATTAATGGTAAGTATTTTTTTAAATTAATAGTCAGAAGAAATGAATATTTTGGTCGGTATAAATAATTAATTTCAGTATTAAATCGTATTTTGCCATTACAATTCTGTTTATTTGGTTAGTATTCATTTGTTTTTTGGTCAATCAAAATTTAAATTTTTAGTTTGGTTAGGTAAGGATAGGTTAGGTTCTACGCACTGACCATCCATTTAAAATATTGACAAATTATTGTATTTAGTAATATTTTAATGAAAATACTAACAGTTTTGGTATTAATCGATGTAATACTGACCACTTATTTAAACTGATACTTTATTTAAAATACTGATTAAAAATTTACTAAAGTACTGATCCAATAAACGAGTAACTTAATGTAGAACACCTGACTTTAAAAACATAGAGACATGCTTTTTTTTTAAGTTAAACTAACCTTAAAGCACGACAAAATTAATAGATATTCATATGTTAGTAGTTAACTATGCAAAAGTTTAAGTGTCATGGAGTCATGGTAAGAAATGTAAAAGAAATCAAATGCGTCGAGTTGAAAAAATGGTACCTAATATAGAACACCTAGGAAATGTGTAAAGAAATCTCTAGAAACTTTACTTTTACTATGAAAAATGTTCTTTTATTTATATTATATTATATTATTTTTCTTCGTT
>NW_017100181.1:278875-299997 GCF_001263275.1 Habropoda laboriosa | reverse complement strand
TATTAGTTTTCTTCGTCTTCTACACGTTGGGCGCGTGGACACACCTGTGGCACCACAATACTCACCTGGAACGCCGAAACATCTCGGCAGGAAGGTAACAAAATCAATCGACAAGTGCAAGATATTTGATAAAAAACGAAAGACAATTATATTCACATTTGAATTTTAGTTGCAAGTCTGTCGTTGAATGCGAAGTTGATTGTTTGAAAGCGTGTAAAAGTTTTTGAGAGGCGAGATGAATAGTGACATTCTTTAGCGAAGGTAAGTTAAAAAATATTACTTTCGCATGATTTATCATTGAACACAAAAGAAATTTACCATTAAATTTATTTTCTTCTTAGTATAATTATTATTTGTCTGTCGAAATACGTATGTACCCAATATGGAACATGTTTTACCATTATAAGTACATTATATTATTGTACTACAATATATTACGTAGTTTTATGCTACAATTATTATTATTATGTGTACAGGGTGTATCACCTAACGTTATCACCTGAAATATTTCCGTTGTAATTAAAATTTCGTAAAAATGTTTCCTACAAAAGTTGCATAGTTTTATGGGGGCCAGTGTACTTTAACTTTGCTTCTTTAAAAGAAATTCTATATTTTATTTATTTGCATATAATAGCCATTTTGAAGATCAGTTCAACGACCTATAAAACTAAGTCCTTCAAGGTCAGCGAAGGTCGTATAAACGAATGACCTTTAATGACAGGATGCTAAAATCGTCACAAAAGCGGCTCTCGCACAATGAGAACAAAATATGCCTAGCATCCCATTTAGAAAAAATACGAATGACCTTGAAATCTCCTTAGAGCCTCCAAATACTACAAGTATCTACATATCATTATGTACACAACATTTTTCTACATTACCCCAAATAACGGAAATATTCTCCAGGTGGACGAAGTATTTGCCCCGCCCTGTAGAATGACCTACGACCAGGCGTCGTACGCGAGAATGACGTGTCGGTGGTATCACGCACAGAAAACGAAAACAATATTAACATGCAACGTGGTCAAAGCCGATTAGCGTAATGATCGGAATCGGTGCTCTAACTCATTCGATGTGATGAAATGAAAAGAGGCCGGCAGCAAAACCTGGATTGCAACGATGATCCTCGAGCTTGAGCACGCTGAAAGTCGAAGGAAACATCAGAGACAAATGGCACGAGTGACCTATGTAAGTTCTACGGTGGGGAGGGGAAGTGTACACAATACGTGTCATCATTTTCAATTGACACCAAATCGGAAAGGAACAGCAATAATCAGCTGAACCTGAATTGGTGGCTTTTCAAACATTAAATGAATACACAATGGGATTCTAGTAGCAGAAACGGCATCAGACGCGGAGGGTTTCGCCGTGTAGCCCGTGGCTTCTCAATTTCCATTGATGCTTTCGGGATTGGCCATTGATGCTACGTTCCTGAACCGTCACAGACGGATACCGTCGTGATTAGGCCCTTTTGTGACGTTTGCCAGATGAAATTGAATAATGGACGATCCACCGATTACGCGGCTAACTGGATCTAAGCACTTTGAATCCGTGCTTCCGACACCAATTCACCACGGGGAACATCTATCACGTGGTCGTTCACGTTTTCTCTGCTCCCTGTTGTTACAGTTTTTACGCCTTTTTTCGTTTCTTTCTCTAATCGACCGGCTGGTCCAAATGAAAAGAAGAGGAAGCTCGAGTGCAGATCGCGAGTGACTGCGTTCGGACGCGGTCGATCTGGATTGCAACAGGGATCTTTTAATATCGGCGCAAGGTATCAAGGTCAATCGGCGGCAATATCTGCTCCGTTAAAAAGTGATCTTAGCTGTAACGATATTTCGGGATAGTTGAATTACTTCGGTCAGATTGTTGTCTACCGCATGCAAGTACGGACGTGTTGGATGAGAATAGCGAAGTAAGTCGCCTGTGCAGCAGCATCGGACATTACCGAACGGCAAAGTTGAATGATACTTACGGTGTTCGACTGTTCATTTGTTTGCTAAACGGGATTAGTGTTTCGAGCAAGCTGACTCGTGACATTCATAGGAAAATATTCAGTGAATGTAGAAAGAAATATCGTGTGTTTGAAATATATTTAAACGATATCGAAACTTCGCGTCTGACCAAAATTTTGATGGTTACATATGACACTTTTACCAAGTAACTTCCAGATCAGAACAATGTGATCCATCGGTTTCATTCGATTGCACATTCTTAATAATTCGATTTGCTGAAATTCGACCGAATAATCGTTTTGATTTACTCTGTAGGAGAACTATGAGGTGGATAGCAGCTATTGCTGGGCTCTTCCTGATCCTGGTTTTGTTCCAAGGTACCGAAGCGTCTTCGTCTGTAAGTAATCATCGGCTGTTCTTCTCGTTTCCTTCAAATTTGATCCCATGCAGTAAGAATCTCGATGGTGCTAATTTGAAATCTATTTTTCATATACAGGGTGTCCCGTAGCATTGAGGAACCGTTTTGACGCTGGATTCTACACATGAGAACGATAAACAAAAGTTGATACAAACATACCCTATTTGATCTTGTCTTCGAGTTATAGCGAGTTTTATGTTGGAATAATTCTATCAGACGATAGAAGTCGTTCAACTAATTCCATCTACTTATTTACAAACAGAACTCGATATCTGACGTTGAACCTTGCATTCTAGTTCTGTAAACTCCTCTTAGTATCTCACATATGAGTCATTAGAGCGTCAGATTATCGAAATACGTCGTGTGTAAAATCGAAAAGTTTCTCGAATCAAGAAATGGCAGATATGCATCTAATGTATGGGCTTGCCCGGTGTAGTAGTGTTAAAGCAATGGAGAGAGTAAGACAGTCGACGATAAAACGTCTCCAGGCTTGTGTTCAGATGCAAGGAGGTTATTTTGAACACCTCTTGTGAAGGTGTACAGAGGCAGTGTGTTAAAGAAGAAACTCGCTATAACTCGAAAAGAAAGTCAAATAGAGCATATGTTTATACGAACTCTTTTTATTGCCTTCATGTACAGAATCCCCTACGGGACACCCTGTGTAAAGTATATTTAAATGCTGCAGTCTCTTTCTTGAAAAAGTAGATATAGTTGAAAATATCAAAACTAAAACGAAAGTTTATGCAGATATAAGTTTCTGTGTGTATAAGTATGAAAAAAATGTTACATAAACGTAGACCGCTTGAAGCTTTGTTAAAAAGTTATGACAAAAGTATGAAATACGAAGGTAATAGTAACGAACTTGCGGTTACTATGATGTAATAAGACAAGAATGGCACTGGCAAAAGTTACATCCAACAGCTTCGACGATCTCAGATCTTAAACGCAGCTTGCATAAGCAGACTAGGTGTGCTTATCGCTGATTTATTCCTATTTTGTATCACAACCGCACATAAAGCGTAGTTAGAACATCGGAATCGAGACATTTTAAATCTTTACACAGAAATTTCAAATAAAATCCGTTCGTTGCTTGAAGAAATTATTTTTCCACGTGTTTCGAATCTTTTACAATTCTATTTTTACATTTCGAACTTCGAATATTCCAATCTTTATTCGTTTGAAACTACGTATTGGATAGCCCTGTGTAACAAAAGTACCATACGAGATCCAAAGCGGTTCCTCGGAAAATTTCCTGACGTTTCAACTGTCCTGACCTACATCAGGGTCGTAAAAAATAAAAATTCATTTGTTTTTCAGAACTCATGCACGACAAAACGAAGCATAGACCTGTACGACCTCTACCACTTCAAACTTCGGCAACACAGATTGCCGATGGGAATAGTACCGACCAGTTATCACCTGGAACTTCAGCCTTTCGTTGGGAATGACAAATTCAAGGGTCGAGTTAAGATCAACGTCACTTGGACAGATACCAGCGACACAATTACCCTAAACGTTCATCCGCATCTTCACATCACGAACTACAATGTTAGACTCACCGAGCAATCGTTCGAGGAAAGGTATGTAGTTAACCGGAAAAAATACGATGAACTAGCTGAAATGGTATAGTCGGCGGAAGCGATGTAGTGAAGTCATGAAATCAGTCAGACGTCAAAGTACACGTGATCCAATCGCCAAAGCAACAATTCAACGAAGATAAGGAGCTCGAGACTCGCTCAGGGCCGTTCGATGTCAACTTGGAATTGGTTCTTCCAAAAATTTGTCTGCGCTTCAATCGTTGACAGCTGTAGGTTAATTTTGACCAATACGGAATTTAGTATTGGACAGATGACGGAGGCTTAATACCAAATATCTCAGATGAAAGATTGTAAGCAGAAATTTTAGATATGAATTCACAAGTAACAAGCGACCCTGGGTGTGACTACACCAATTGGTGTTGCAGTTTAATGCTTTTATTTACGACCCCACTATATCGCTTCCACAAACTATACGTACAGTGCTGTTAGATATAAAAGTGGTAACAACATTTCTATACAACTATTTCTGCATATTTAATTAACAAAAAAAGACATGCGAGGTGCACAAAGAAATACAAATGCAGATATATCATAGTACACTAAAATTCGTTAAATGTTTCTTTTTAAAGAATCTAGAAGTGTATAAGTTACCAGTGAATGATAACAAGTACTTGAAAATTTAAAGTAACTATGAAAGCAAAAAAGAAAGAACAGTGATTTTTTTAATATCAGATTGACTTACCACTTCCCACTAAAATCTTTTTAACCGACATAATAGCACGAAAGCAGATAAAAGTAATTATATCTTACAGGTTAAAAAATGTTATTCTATATATTACATTATTATAGGAAATTATGTATCTATACGTAATTATCTCTGGTAAAGTGTAAACATGAGGTTTTTCAATAAGGTTAGGTTAGGTTAGGCTTTTATTATAAAATTTTCGAAAAATTGTGTTGGTTCTGTGACAATTTCTACTACCAAGTACATAGGCGTATCTTTCTACGGCATTAAGTTACCTGTCGCACGAGTACTTGACTTACGCCGGTGCATGAAAATTGCCTGTTTCAGGCGCAGATTTTATTTGTCAATAACTAAAGAATAAAGCCTCAAATGCAATTTTGCTATTTTTCATTTTCGTCTTATTTTGTCTTGTAGAATTATTCCTCAAATTTTCTGCTGCTGCCGAATACCCTGTATAATAATACTGTAGGAATCAGGGTTGTGAAAATTGGAAATATCTTTATATTTTATTCACTTTCTTGGACACTCTTATTCACGCTGCCTATTTGGTGATCGACACCTCACATCTCGTTCGTCAGGTGTTAATAACTCGTTTATGCACCTATAGAAATGTACACACAAGTTCGTACACACACACACATTTACTCTTAACGACCAGTTACTAGATCAGTGGCGGACTAAACAAACTTTAATGTAGTAAATTTTAAATCGACTTTCATTATAGCAACTTCGTCAGCGTCTTCTAAATTAGAAGATTATCTTGAAAAAGATTCACCAACGGAATTATATTTCTCCTCCTTAAATTTGATGTTCAAAATGTTTACCTCCAGCTCTTAAGCATCGCTGCAACTTATTGCGAAATGAACGATTGACCGCAAATACAATCGTTCATGCATTTTTATTTAGTGAATGGGACATCCTGCGTATATCTAAATTCACGATTGAACAGAAACTCGCATCAATCTTCTGGTCCGATTTACATTTATCAAATTAATCTGAAAAATTACATATTGCCCTATTGTCAAACTAATAAACGTTATTAAAAAACAAAAGGGAGAAAGGACGACCAATGATGGATGTGAACGTCGCAAGAGTCACTCTTCCGAATAGCCGGAAGACCTGGTACACGATTCATCTGGAACAAATGCTGAAGAACGGTAGTAGCTGTGAAGTAGACCTTAATTTCATCGGAAATCTTACCACTGACGACACCAGAGGCCTGTTCAGGAGCGAATATTTAGACAGCAACGGAACGAAACAGTAATTATAATTGTAACGTTTTATTCGTAGTACAGGGTCTGACAAAAATATCTGACGGTGTTGTTAGGTAAATGCTCTTGTACTAAGAATAAACAGATTCGAGTAAGGATTTTATTACAGCAGATTGTACGATAATCTTTCATAGTACAGATTCGTTTAACTTTATATATTTAATGAAAAAAATATAAAGCATACATATTTCTTGAACAGATCGGATCGAGTCTTTTTGCCGGACCCTGTATAAAAGAAAGATAATCCAAGCTCATTGTTGTTTCCTCTCTAGCCCCTTCGTAGCTACCTATCTTAGACTGGACTACGCGCAAAGTGTATTTCCTTGTATGGATCAACCTCTTTATAAAGCAAACTTCAAACTAAGCGTCCTGCGCCCAAAAAATATGACAGCTCGTTCAAACACTCCAGTCGAAAGCAGCGAGGAAGCGTAAGTTATTTTTAATATTCGTCTCTTTATTCTTATGCCTGCTTATAGTTATCAAACTATTCTATCAACCGTTACTGTCAGCGTTTCTTTCTGCCGTTTGTATACTACTGTGTACAAAATTTGTAATAATCTTGCTCGATTATAAAAAGTAAAGTATTTCTAAAATCTTCTTACTGAATATAGTTTGTAAGTCTAAGGATCGCAGAATCGCTTCATTTTCTCGAATTATGTTAACAGTAAGATCTTTAATCCTCTACTGTCGAGGCACCGTTTTTGGGACGTAAAGCCCGATACGGAGTCTACGAAACTCATCAACTTCGGGTTAGTTTATACACAAATATAGAACATTCCTGACAACTTTTCTTACTGATTTACCTTTATCACACATTTTCCTAATGAACGTTACAGAATAGAATGGTTGGTTGGATTAATTTCATTTCAATGTAATAACGTTGAGTTCTAAATAGAATGGAAGAAAAGAAAAAAGGTAGAATCAGCGGAGTCTCTGAGACTCCGCCTCGACAGTAGAGGGTTAAACTGTAATTATACACTGCAATATGTAATTACTCTATCTTTGTACACGACAAAAGTGTGTACAAATGGAGTTTAGCTGATTTGCAAATAATAAGAATACTCGTTTGCGTCTTTAGTTTTCCTAGAGATTCGGATTTTTATGTACGCAAAATTAAGGTAAAGTTGCCTAATATGAGACCTCTCCTAATATGAAACCCCAGCTTATCTCCGTTACAGAACTCTAGAGTGTCGTAGCGATGCTGTTTCATTTCGTAATTAACCGTGTTAATCGTCAAATTAAGCATCAAATTTTATTAAAATCAATTAAGCGCCTTAGGTAAGCATATTTGTGAAATACATTGCAGAAAGTTTCCGAAGTGGTTCGATTAAATTGCAAATACCTCCAAAGTAGCAAGTGTATAATACAATCAAGTTCATAAATACTGTTGTATAGCGCATACAATGGAGTTTCAGGCTTACTGTTACAGTTGTGTATCATTAAATAATGAAGACTTAACCTCAAAGCTACTTACCCCTTTGCGATCGAGTGGCGACTGAGAAGCGACATTAAATAATCGTCACTTGGTAAATAATTAATCCAGGCAGAGAGCAGATCTATAGATCTTCGTAAATTCGTTCACCATAGTGAAATAGAGAACACATGGAATATTTAAATAAAATAGTATAGTTGATTTGTAGGTTAGTTTGAAAAAATTTCAAAGATCCGATTTGCAAGCTTTCTTACAGCAAAATGACATCCGAGTGCAAAGGGTTAATGGTTATCATGTTATTGTTTCCAAGTTCCTATTATAGAAAGGGTCTCATATTAGGTAGTCCATTTTGTTTTAGCGTATAAAGTGTTACCGGTGTGCCCATGAAGACTGCGGTGCTGAAGAAATAGATTTCATATGCCCAATATGTGAAAAAAGACAGAAAAAATAAGTTTCAGGAACAAACAAACTGGGCCCTATATTAAGAACCCATTTTTTAAATCTGTACATTTGTATAATTTTCGTTTGCATTTTATTATGAAGGAACCGAATTTTTTTTACCGTACTTTCCAGTAGGTTACAAAAGAATACATATCTTACTTTTAAAACGTGTATCGAATTTTAGTGAAAGTGTTCCTAGTGGAGAGTTATGACGTTTTTAAGAAATGGGTCTCATATTAGGCAACATTACCCTAATGCTCTTGTAACGCGTTGGCAAAAGCGTATCGAATATTGTAAATGTTTAATTTTAATGGAATTATGTTTTTTCAAAAGGAACGGACTTAACACCGCGGGAACTTTCAGAATGGCCTAATAACATGCTGGATTGCAATATGTGAAACAGCTTGTTTCTTCGTTAAAGCATTCTCCAATATATATAAAACATAGCATAATTATTACTCGTTTGTTATGTAGGAACGGAGAGTCAGATTTAATCTGGGATCACTTTCAGAAGACACCACGAATGTCAACATACCAATTGGCCTTAATAGTATCTGACTTTGAGAGCATCTCCCCCACGCAGGAAATCAACGAAATCGACGGAAGGAAGCTCGAGATTAGAGTGTGGGCTCGGAAGGAATATTTAGAATCCTTAAAGGACGTACCTGACAAAGTTGTCAAGATTATGAATTATTTACAAGAATACTTCAACAGTTCGATTGTTTTACCGAAACTAGATTTAATGGCAATTCCTTCGTTCAGTTTTGCCAGAGCATCTGATAGCTGGGGCTTGATGTTCTTCAAGTGCGTATCGTTTTGCTATTCTTTTCTTTTAAATATACAATGGGAACAGTGGTTTATTCCAATTTTGAATTTTCTTAAATTTTTCTGCCAAAGCTCTTGCTTTATATCTTGCTTTTTATATTTAATCATATATTTAAAATAAATTTCTACACATTACCTATTAGCCAACTAAGTAGCTAATAAATTTAATAGGAAATATTATTTCCTCGTAACATTGAACTTCGTATAATACAGTCACATCCTTATTCCGTACCAAGGAAACCAACTTCGGTAATTATTGGGAATAGGGTCCTCAGCACCGATTTCAATGACCTTGAAATATGTTGTCAAGGACGTCATTTTGTTTCCCAATAATTACGCCAACTTGTTTTTACATTATAAATGAAATTTGAAATAAATTTATATTTCATTCAGTTAGACCTACAGGGTGACCCGTAACTCCTCGAACACCCGGAAATGGGGGGTTCCTGAGGTGATTCTGAAAAACTTTTTCCTTTACCAAAATGTTGTTTGAAGCTTCATTTTTGAATTATTAACGAAAAACACTGGCCAATCGGAGCGCGCGTAGAGCTCGCACTCAGGGACGAAGAACAGAGGCTCACCCGCGCGCGATCAAACAAATGCGTATGCGTTAAAAACGACCTTCGCTGTTTTCTTCACGATTCCGACTAATTGCAGTTTTTTCAAAAATTTATACAAACGTCGGAATGACGGCAAAAAACCATTTCTCGAAGCCTTATAAAAATAGCGGTGCAAAGTGAAATTTTTTTGACAGCGATCGATAACTGAGAAGTCACGCGTTCGCGTCGTTCACGATAGCGAGCGGGTGAATCTCCGTTCGCCCGTCCCTGAGCGCGGGCTCTACGCGCGCTCCGATTGGCCAGTGGTTTTCGCTAATAATTCAAAAATGAAGCTTCAAACAACATTTTGGTAAAGGAAAAAGTTTTTCAGAGTCACCTCAGGAACCCCCCATTTCCGGATGTTCAAGGAGTTACGGGATTCACGATAGCGCGCGGGTGAATCTCTGTTCGCCCGTCCCTGAGCGCGGGCTCTACGCGCGCTCCGATTGGCCAATGGTTTTCGCTAATAATTCAAAAATGAAGCTTCAAACAACATTTTGGTAAAGGAAAAAGTTGTTCAGAGTCATCTCAGGAACCCCCCATTTCCGGGTGTTCGAGGAGTTACGGGACACCCTGTATAATAACGTGCACATGATAAACTGCAGTGCGATAAATTTTATGGGCATTGATCTAAAGACAATTGTCAAGAAATCACTTGTTTACAGGGAAAGTCAACTGAGCAGTTCATCTGTTTGGAACACAGCCTACGAATTAATTTATCAATGGATTGGCCAATATATCACACCGTTTAATTGGAGTGATGCACCGGTTAACAAAGCATTAAACTCATTCTTAGCTTCAATGACGACGATAGATGTACGTGTCGTAAATTGTGTTTACCGCGAAAATTGATTTTAAAACTAATTAGGAGAATAACGTGTTTGTTGCAGATCAACCCAGACGAAATGGAAGGGAAATGGCCAATGACCACGTTATATTCGCTTTATTACGAGTTTGGAAAGTATGAGCCTTTCTCGAGAGTTGGAGGAATTAGAAACGTAGCTACATCGGCGAAAAGTAAGTTACTATTTGCAATTATCTGCAACAAGATATGTACAAATGACGTACAAAAAAATTTGTAATCCAAATTTGAGTTGGGTTAATTTATTTCATTTAGTCCAAAAAACTCATCGTTTTTGTGATCTTTTTTTGAAGATAGTACCAGATATTTAAAGGTACAGTTGTTGGCAATATACAGGGTGGACCAATAAGGATTACAACCTTAAATATCTTCGGTACCATGAAAATAAAAGAAAAATGTTTCCTATAAAAATTATTTGGTATGAAAGGGACCATTATACAGTTATAAAAATTGTTTTGTAGGTAGTGTCACTGAAGATATGTGAAGATCATCCCTAATTTTTTCATATGTCATAGTTTTTTAATTATTTGTTAATAGCAGCCCCTAAGACGGACACAAAGTCCTATACCTCAAAGGCACCACAATGTCAGTCAAGGTCACAGAGACACATGTGCCCCAATAAATTCTGGCGTTATTAAAAAAGCAACTGAATCAGCATTAGCAATATAATCAACCTTCTATGACCTTGGCTGATGTTGCGTTACAGGACTTTGTATTCGTCTTAAAGGTTTGTAATTAGCATACAAATAAAAAAATATGGCATATATGGGATGGTCGTCACTGGTGACTGACATGGCGCTTAACGTGTTAAAGATTGATATTGAGAGGAGAATATACTGACAATTAAGTTCTTATCGAAGTATGCCTTGACATAGGCACCTCGGACGCAAAAGGAGAATTTTTTAATTTTCACTAAGTAAGCGGTTCTTTCGAGAAGCCGAGGAATATTGTTCATAAACATCGCGAATCACATCAGTGGTGTTCTGTGCTTTTTTGTTCGAGGCGCCACTGTCATCGGGCGCAAAAAGAGAACTTTCTTAACTTTGCTAAACGGGTCTTTTGAGAAGCTGAGGTATATTGTTTATAAACATCATGAGTCACATCACTGGTGTTCTGTGCTGGTTTGAGTGAATCACAAGTTACAATACAGTTACAAATAACTAATTAATGCTAAACATTATAATAACAATAATTCTAGGGCGCCATAGAAATTCTTGCATAAGGGCACCAAGCACCCTAGCGCCGGCCCTGAAAGAGTTTATTAATTTTGCGTGCTGTTGAAAGAAAATGATAACTCAAGCCATTCTATGAATTGTTTCTAACTATGTGGGACTAATTGTATCATTTTTCTGCTCGCAGCGGAACTTGTATTTCGGATGTTCAACTACACCCTTGGCAAAGAGCTATTCCAAGAAGGCGTCAGAAACTTCGTTCATCAAAACTCCGAAGAGTAGTATGATTGATTACATCGGTTAGCCGGGAAGCAGATTTATAGTATCTGTGTATTCTGTGAAAAAATAGCTGGAAATTGAAAATTTCGAATAATCGCTTTCGTGAAAAATCAATTGTTCAACAACGTTCGAGATAAATAATATCTTCAAACATTTCTCATTGTAATTTTCAAACTTATCAGTTTATAATTTCACAAAATACTTGCAAAAATTAGTGAAGAAAGTGATTTTGAGAATTAATCAGAAAATCGGTCCTCTGCTTAACAATGAGACAAATTTTGCGACTAAAAAGTTTACCCTTTCCTTGTTATACAGGTTGTAGCAAAATGGATGACCAAACTTCAGTATGGTATTCTACTATTCCTAAAGATAGAAGAAAGATCACGTAAATATGGATCCGGAAACTCTTCTATTTCGAAATGCAAAGCATTTTTTGTTTACACTGAAATTTTACGCGAATAGCTGTCACGTGTAGCATTATACTGTGTTTCCTAGTTGAAATGTCCGATCTACTAATTTTTCAGTTATCAGAGTGTTTCAAATTATTTGTAACTCGACATACACGTATTTTTCACGTTTTAAGCAAAGTTAGAATTTTCTGTGTGCTTTACAGAGCTCTAGCAATAGTTTAATCTGTTTGTCTTAACAATGTTACAGATGGTTTTACATGATGAAACCTCATTTTTCTCGGATGTCCAAAAGTGTCAGTTAGGACAATTAAGTTAAGGAGGGCGGTATTGTAATACAAGCATTATCATCATTTTTTTCTGATAGAGAGCCACTCCGAAGCCAAAGTGACTAACTCCATAAAATAAAATATATTAAATTTTTTTTATCTAGGAAAAATAGGCACCAAGCATGTGCTTTGATACTAACATTGGAAGAATATCAAAAAGTGGAGTTAATCATTTTGGTTTTTGAGTGGCTCAAATAATAATTAAACCAGCGTATATTGTAATAAATCAGTCACTATCTAAACATTTGATAGTTAAGAAAGTGTCAGGATGACTAATCTAATGTGCAATAGGCTATTAATTAATATTCACTTTACTTATGGTCATGGTAACGAAAACTGCAGAGACACTCCATCTCTATTGGAAGGTATGGTTAAAATATCAAAAATCATTTCTAGCAATTTCTTTAAATAAATTTTAAGCATTCTTACAATACTCTGTCATAAAAAAAAAGAAGTATTAATATCTCGGAAAGGAAGAGTTTCTGGACCTATGTTTATATGACCTATTTTCATCCTTAGGAACAGCTGAACACGATACCAAAGTTTGGCCACCTATTTCGGTTACACCCGGTATATAAACGTGTACACTCCCGTTCATAAGTATTGGGACACTTACTGAATGTAAAGCATACTGAATCTTACTGAGATCTATTGAAATCTACTAAAATCTACTGAAATCTGCTGAATTCTATTAAAATTCTGTTAACTTTACTAATATCTACAGAAATATTTTGAAACCTACGGAAGTCTACTGAAATTTACTAAAATCTACTGAAATCTAGTGAATTCTACTAAAGTCTACTGAAATCTACTAAATTTTACTAAAACATACTGAAATCCACTAAAATCTACTTACTGAATGTGAACTCAGCCTCTCTGTCATTACAAGTTCAATACAAAATTATTTGACTCACAAAAGTCATTACAAAATGATTAAAATCCTAAAAGAAAATTATCTATTCTAGAATTTTAAAGTATAACGAGAGTGCACATGCATATTTTTACTAACACAGGACACTAACTTTGGCCAGGAAATGTAATTTAAATCACCTAACACTTTCTACACGAACGTACCGGGTGTCCTGTTACTTATGAACGACAGTGTATGTCTACTTTGTTAAAAAAAAAAAAAAAAAAAAACATAAACAAAGAGGAAGAAGAAAAAGAATGATCTCTGTAGAAAATAGTAGAACGTTCGTTTTTAAAGACGCTTTTTATCATCCAATACCTTATGTTCTCAACATTTGAAGAAGAAAACACTACCAGAAAGTATTTTACGCTAACTTTTGCATGGAAGGTATTGTATCGAAACGTAAGACACGTCGCTTTTTGGAAACGTTGCTTCCCGACTATTGCCCTGAAGTTCAGTTTCAATCCAATGTCGTTAATGCATTAAAAACGAATATTTCCAGAAATCCACGAACCTTCTTCGCAGATGATATCTACACCCAATTGAACAACGTCGTGAACGGAACGGACATTTTACCAGCAGGTTTGACAATCAACAGCATCGCGGGACCGTGGACCAATCGAGATAGAGTGCCATTGGTCACGGTCATCCGTGATTATGAAGTTAAAGCGATTACACTTAGCCAGGTATGTGTATCTTGCGTTCGTAATCTTATCGAGCAAAAAAACGTTGCTCGCCTCAGGGACGAGAAAAACAAAACAATGTGATTTTCACATGGATAAAACATCGATAGAGAGGAAACACTACACTGAATTTATTTGTGAGCGCTTTGAATGCAGTCGATTCCCGTCTTACATAAGGATTGACGATATCTGAGTAAAGGTTGCTAAACACGAGAAAAAGAATGCATACGTTACATATGCGCGTGGTATTGTACAAAGTAACAGAAGGAACTTGTACACGAAGCTCGAGTAGAAACCATTTTCAATTTTCCATCTTGAACTGATTTTACTCGAATTTTGCAACATTAAAGAAAAGTTCGTTGCGAGCACAGATTACTGATTTTCCCAGTTTAACTGTAAAAGAATTTTGATTACCTATTAATATTTTAATTAATTAGAATGTTGATCTAATTTTGACCTTTGCTTTTTACGAGAATTTTTACTTTTTATAACCTGCCAACAGATGTTTCAGAATCTTCCAATTATTTAGCTTAACGAAGATAGCGAATCTGTTGATTTAATTGGCGTTTAATTCCGGGCAATAAACTATTTCAGATCTATATAAGCGATGAGCATTTTTAGTACGGTTGAAAGTATTCTGAGTGATTTAATTAGATTAACTGAAATATTTGCTAAGTTCGTCGATGAATTTTATTGAAAATTGAAGTAAATTTAATAAAACAAATTCACTTAAGTAACGAAATAATGCTCTCAATAAATTCAAATAAATTTAAGTAAAGATGTTACCATGTGCGATATTATTGAATTCTGAAGGAGTAATTTAAGCCAGGTTTTAAAATTCTGAAATTACTCGGAATATTTTCAACCATGCTAAAAATGTTCATATCTTATACAGGGTGTCTCAGCTGATTTTGACATCTTGATTTTCTCGCTATTATTACTCAAAGCGAGGTATGTTTCAGATGAAAGTGAAACTTTTCCACTCGTGAAAGAATTAATGACACCAGAATATGCCCCCTTCGACACCGCTTAAATTTCATCTGAAACATTTTCCGCTATGAGTAATAATATTGAAACTAAGTTTTCATATACCTCTTATACAGTGTGTTAATTTTAAATTGAACATCTAAATTATCTCCGCTGCTGTTAAAGGTAAGAAAAAATGACTAAATAGGATTCAAAAAGTTTCAAGCCTTGTGTCTGGAGAGGTCATTTTGACAATTTTTTCAAGGTCGTTGTATTTCTTTTGCATATTTAAAATTAACACCCTGTATGTAGGCATGATTTAAACCGGACGGATGTGCAATTTTATTGTACAGGCAAGTAACAATACAATACAAAAGATTCTGCCCTTGGAGGCTGAAAAATGCTGTCCAATCTTTAAAGAAACTATTAAAGCAATCTTAATGAAGTATAGCGTAATCGAAAATTAAAACTTTAAAGCTGATAACCTGTATTGTAAATTGCATTTGCATAGTGCTGTAGGTCATTGACGATTACATGGGTACACACGTATCTTGCGATTAATCCTGGAAGTTGCATGGTTTCAATTACAAAGAAACAGTAAAATGAGCAATTACACTCTATAAATGAAATAGCAATTCGAACACGAGAATTAATTGTAATACGCAAATAATATAGAGAACGGGATGTTACGTACGCCTTATTTCTTTTTATACATGAATATTATTCAATAATGTGAACAATTGCACTTATTTTATCAAGTTGAACTCGTATAAAAAAATTACACGAATATCCCGATTATTCAACACATCAGATAATAATATCTAAACAATTGCATTGCGAATTTTTTTACAATTGATTTTATACTACAGCATATTTCTTCTTCTTCACTATTGTGTGTATAGAAATTTATAATCGGACAAAATTTAAATGCAACATTTACAGGGTGTCCCGTAACTCGTCGAACACCCGGAAATGGGGGGTTGCTGGGGTGACTCTGAACAACTTTTTCCTTTACCAAAATGTTGTTTGAAGCTTCATTTTTGAATTATTAACGAAAAACACTGGCCAATCGGAGCGCGCGTAGAGCCCGCGCCCAGGCACGGGAGCGCTGACTCTCATCCGCGCGCGATCGTGAACAAATGCGTACGCGTGACTTCTCGGTTATCTATCGCTGTCAAAAAATTTTGACTTTGCACCGCTATTTTCATAAGCGCTATATTGTATAAATTTTTGAAAAAATTGCAATTAGTCGGAATCGCGCGCGAATGAGCCTCTGTTCTCCGTCCCTGAGCGCGGGCTCTACACGCGCTCTGATTGGCCAGTGTTTTTCGTTAATAATTCAAAAATGAAGCTTCAAACAACATTTTGGTAAAGGAAAAAGTTGTTCAGAGTCACCCCAGCAACCCCCCATTTCCGGGTGTTCGAGGAGTTACGGGACACCCTGTATACAGCATTTTGCACCAAAAGAATACAAATTTTTCCACGAGTTATTTGCATTTATTGTATTTTTATAAGACTTTTTAACATATATTTATCACACACTTCTTACTTCAATATATCGACGTGCGTTACGAAAAGTAGCACGTTTCACTTGCCTTACGAAGAAGAACACGTGTCAGTGTGCTACGTAAAGAAGCACACTTCACCGTTTCTTACGGATATTAGCACGTTTGGTCTTCCGCCGTGAGAACTAATAATACGTTATGCTGTTTCGTGACAAAGAATAGCACATTTTGGATTTTGCGACGAAAACTAGTACATTTCGGCGTGTGGTCAGTTTAAATTGTCGAAATGCACTTTGCATCGAAAAATTCAACCTTTGAAAATATTGTTTAATAGATAATAATTCCATTTAATCTCCAAAATGAAAAAAATATGAAAATGTTTCTCACTCTCGTCTCCGATACACTCAACAAACGAACGAACAGAAGAGAGATAACAGCCGGTAATTCCCAGAGACCTACCTCCCTCGATAACAGTTGTGACGTGGACCCGAACCTGCGTCAATTAAGCGAGGAATACTCTATATTACCATCAGATCAGGACAAAATTCTAATTAGATCAGATTCGATTATATCTGACTTACACGCCCCCCCCCCCCCCCTTCCCTCCCAAATCAAATTTTGTCGATTACTGTGGTATAAAGTTAAACATACTCTTTTTCGTAGCCAACCATTCAAATGGTACTACTTTTCGCGACGAAAAACGAAACGTGATATTTTTCGTAACAATGAAGGCAAACGTGCTGATTTTCGTAAGACAAATGAAACCTGGTACTTTTCCTAAAATACTGAGACAAAGGCTAGCATTAATTATTACCAACAAAATATTACAAATGTTTTATCCACAGTGAAATATTATAATAATTACTGCATGAATTTCTCTTCGTCAGATTTTAGTAGGTCAGAGTACACAGAAGTGTTCCAAATAAAGAATATGTTTACAGAAAGTATTCCTCAGAGAAGCTCCACGGGCCACCACGCCTAAAGTTTCTTATCAATGGGACATACCGATAGTGATGATGACGCAAGAAAAATTAGAATTCCAGATACCGTGTAAACTGTGGTTAACGAGGAGGAACGAACCAAAAAATCTCACGCTATACAATATCGCTGGCGAAAATGAATTTGTCATTGTCAATCCGGAGGAAATAGGTATAGACACATAAATTAGAATTAGAAAGAAAGAAAAATTACAAAATTATTTGAATACTTAAACAAACATTAATCACTGAAAACACGTATTCCGTGTTATTTTCAATACTGAAACAAAATAATGCTTTCGAAATAATCTTTGAATAATAAACAGAGTGATTGCTATGATATAAAAATAGATCTGAAGTAAAAGCGGTTTGAACTAAGTACATTTTAAAATAACTTTCACAAAAAATATGAAAAAATGAAGAATGCTTTAAAAAAATATATCTTTTAATATGTAAATACCAAGTCTTCATAAAGAAACAAAATAGAAATATAAAATAAATGCATTTTAAAATGAATAAAATGCTTTCTCTAATCGTGTACAATATTTAAATAAATAAGAAAAACTGAAGTCTAAAAAGGCAGCATGCAAATATTTTCGTTTTTACTGTAAGATTGAAATAAAACAGCCTATATCATTATTTCAACTTTTTCAAATACCAATAAATTCCTAGCAATACATTATAAAAAAAAATTGTAGAATAATTACAATACACAAAGTATCGAAAAATTCTCAAAAGCGAGGCGCGACGTGTAGTACAACCGAATAGAGGAGGTGATTCTACATATAAAAACAGATTTTAGATAAAGAATAAAATTTTTTCGTTTGGAGCTTCGTTTTCGAGAAAATGGAATTTGAATATCTATCAAGCACTTACTTGCGCGTGTACTTAACTATCTCCAGGCTTTCTGTTTGTACTAATAAGCAGTACCAATGTCATGATAAGTACTAATAATACGTTTATTAACGATTTTATTGCTTCACACGTACATCACTGAATGAACTGTTGAAAGTGACGTCTTAGTTGACGCATAAAAATTCTTGCTCTTTGAATCAGAGAGTCGTGGACTGATGTTCTGACGCTTTAATTATTCGAAAGCTTGCATAATTATTCCATTGTGCTGCAGAAGACTTACACTATTTCTTTGCCAAATGTGACATTACCGCCATTTATCAACATGAAATAGGGAATCAACATAATTGTAGGGAATCTTTGAATTCAATTTTTACGAAAACTAACCTCCTTATGAAAAACTTTTATTCTTTATTTTCGGTTTATTTTCACATGTAGAATCACCCCCGTAATCTGCTGTACCATACATCCTGCCTCACCCTGTATTTCGAAACTACATACGAATTATACATATTGTTATTGATCAATTAAGTTATAGAAATACAGATGACACCTAACAGAACGGTTTTATAGGTATGTTCCCGGTGAATTATGATTCCTGCAACTGGAAAATGCTGTCGCAATTTTTACAAGGTCCAGACCGTGAAAAAATTCCTGTTTTAACCAGAGCCAAACTACTTCACGATTCTTGGAATTTGGCGTATTGCGGAGATCTTTGTTTCGGAATCGCTCTAAACATGACACTCTTTTTGAAAGAAGAAAGGAACCACGTAGTGTGGGAGCCTGTCTTTATGATGATCGATCATATCGGCAGACGTATCGAAGGATCTGATGTTTACCCGAAATTTGAAGTAAGTATTTCCTAATTGCAACAGTCCGTTAACACTGTTTATTCCTATAACGATCCTGCAATTATCCTTTTACCATTTGATCAAATTAATGATAATTCTTTTAACTAATTTAATTAATCAACGGGTATAAAGATTAAATAAATTCTCCATTTCTAAATTATACTTTACTTATTCCACGCCATTTTGTATATTAAAAAATGGGCAATTCTTGGGAATATGGTCCTCAGCACCGATTTCAATGCCTTTGAAATACGTTATCAAAGACGTCATTTTGTTTCCATAAACGACAGTACGGTGGCTGCCAACCAATATAGATTAGGTTAATTAGGTTAGGTTAGATTAGATAAATATCCCGACCGCCGCCAGACGGCCGGTCACTCAAGCAGGAAGATGTTAAGTTTTGAACTTCTCCAAACTTAAAGCACTAGGTAAATGTGCAAAGTACTTTGCTTTATTTGCTTCTTTGACGCTTTCGTTAATGATCACTGTTTCTTAATTTCACGTTGTTCTGCAATAAGGATGCTAAGAGATTAAGCAAACAAAGCAAAACGTAACTGAAACATATACTAAACTCAACGTAAACTTATCTCAAGCCTGCAGAATATGATACCCAACATTGAAAGTATTTCTCCGTATATCTTAAAAATTCAAGAATTCCAGCGGTAACATGTATATTGACAACATATTTCAAAATCATTGAAATCGGTACTGAGAACCCTATTTCCAATAATTACCAAAAAAATGTTCATATACTTATTGATACAAGTAACTACTTTTTTTTTTAGTACTTAGTATAACATTTTTTAACACTCATATTTACTTTTTATGCAATACAATAATGCTAATTCTGAAATTTATAAAAATATGAATTCAATGATCTGTAACCAAGCGATCTTCACCGAGTATATCTTCGAAGGCATGTAGAGTTGTAACTGCAACATTCTATTTAATGACGATTTAGAGTTACAGAAGAGACGGGATCTTCAAGGGCACTCATTTGCAGGCCATTGAATCCGTCATTTTATCGACTACAACACAGTATAGTCTGGGCCACGATATAGCGTGGTCGCAAAAGTCCTCAGAAGCCAATGTAATCATGTTTTGGGTGTCGGAATCAGGGCCGAATGTACCGTAAAGCGCAAGCTGGGCCTCACTCTCTCAACATAAAAAACAGCCTAGTTATAGTTGCAAAATAAAATACTTATTTTTAAATATTACATTCATAATATAAAAACAAAGAGGCCGCTGAAAACGGAAACGCCAAATTCGCGAATGTAATTAACTGAAATAGACTTGTCCTTTTGAGGTCTCGTAATGATGTAGCGCCTAGGGCCTCCAAAAGTATAAACGCGGCCCTGGTGGGAATAATGAAATTGATAGAAATACGGGCGCTCAGAGACGTGGAACCTCAGCCAGGGCCGTAAGAAGAAATTTTTAATCCTGTGTCAATGTACTTACACAATATATTGGCTATACAGATACAGGAAGAAACTCCTAATATTCCAGGCACTAATTATTATTAAATAATCAAATATTCTAAATAGTAAATTCCATAGAGTATATGAAATAGTAAGTGAAATACTATTAAATGCCGCCACATCGATCGGTGCCACATTTCGAAGGTTTAATTTACGACCACGCTATATCGTGGCACAGACTATACTACAAAATATACGCGGTGCCTTTTGAAAAATTCAATATCGTCCCGATATCTTGGAAAATACCAAGACTTTTCTTAAAATCAATAAATATTAACCCTCCGTAGGCAAACTGGGTAGTTTCCGTCCAAGTCCGACCCTTTTACTATTTTAAACTTTCAAAAAATCTAAAAAAAAGTCTAGAGTACTTATCAAAGTCTCTACTACATTATACAATTGTTCGTTAAATCAAATGGTAAAAACTTTTTTCAATGAAAATAAAATAATAAAATAAAAATTCACATGAAAGTGAAATTTCACTTGGATCGTCAAAAACTCAAATTTTTCTACGGAGGGTCGAGTTATCTTAAATGGCAATTTTACTAAACTCGTCCTATACAAATAACTGGAAGTGTTAAACATACAGTGACGATAAAACTTATTTACTAATAAAATTTATTATTACTT
>NW_017100181.1:274669-278762 GCF_001263275.1 Habropoda laboriosa | reverse complement strand
ATTATTACCTTAGGCATACATTCGCACCCTGTTAAAACCTCTATACGAAGAACTTAATAAGACTATAGAACCAAACGAACCGTCTTGGAAAACTCATATGCGGGGCATGACGAAAAATTTCCTCTGCCGTGCCGGATACGAACCATGCGTTAAGGAAGCGAAAGATCAATATAAAAAATGGCTGTTTGACGAAGATCCGGATAAAGGAAATCCGTTCGTATTCTATGCATATACTGTATACATGTATCATAGTTTCTATTCCCACGTTCACCACGATCAATTTTATAATTATTCTACAGCAAGTTCTATTATTAATATGTTTTATAATCATCTGATTAAAAAGTTGAATAAAAATCCAAATTACAATTTCAATTAAGAAATTTATTAAAATTGTAAGAATATTATATTACGCGTCCATAAAGTAATGATATAAATATTTTGGATTTTTAATTTCTATATTGTTTGCAATGAAAAAATCCCTAAAGTTAGCTATTCGTTAATTATTATTGTTGTAAAGCAATGAAATGAACTTTCCTTCTTTACTTTGTAGAGTTGCCAATGAATTCATTTGTCCAGTATTCAAATGGGGTACCGAAGAAGAATGGGAATTTGGACTTCATCGTGTCATAAATTTCCCTCAAAATAGTCCAGAAAGGAAACGAAATGAACGTACATATCTTTTAAAATCTTTAGCAGGTTGTCCAAAAGACACATACAAAATCGAAAGGTACACCATTTTATTTAATTAATTTATCGAAATACATAGTACATAATACGTTTTTATTTAAGAATTAATCATTGTAGATTTATTACTAAACTTCAAAAATTAATGTTGACTTTATTTTCTCTCATAAAGATTAATTGATTAATCAAAGAGAGATAAAACTAAAATTTAACAAATGTTCAATAATGATGCTGTTCTTTGTATCTCTTTCGAAGAAGCTGAAAATTATTAATTTTATAGGTTGTTGAATGTAACGATTCTCCATCAGAACGAAAACTTCACGGATTTAGACATTCATTTGATCTTTGTTACATTAAGCAGCGGAGCAACAGGTTACACAACACTTTACAACTTCTTAGCAGATAACTGGGATATTGTAAAACAAAGATTTGAGGATAAAAAAGAGCTTTGGTATCGCATAGTAGAATCCATAACCTCCGCATTCACTACTCAAAAAGGAGTTAAATTTTGCGCAACCCATCCAGCGGAAATCAACCTAACCGATATTATGATTCAGGAAGCTTACAAGTTGGAGAGAAAAATGTGGAATGAAAAAAATCTTCCAGTAATTGACACCTGGCTCATGGAAAATTTGCCAAAAGAGGAGCTAGAAGCTATTCAAGCTAGCATGACTACTACAACCACCACACCAATGGCAAATTGAACGAAACTGTAAACAGACAAAGTTCAGCAATGCAAACAGAATTATAAAATGTCTGAAACGTTTTCAATTTATATCTTAAATCAAACGTCGAATTCTCGGAGTTTAGATGTATAAATAAGACACGATGTGTTATTAAAATAACTGTTAACCTTTAAATTTTAAATTAATCGAATTGAAAAATATAAATACGGTGACAAACGCAGTCTAAATGTTACACAATTAAAATTTATAAATACAGTATAATTAAAATCGTGTAAAAACGTTTAGCAAACTGGATATAACTAGGGTTTAATTATAATTTCGAGTTATAGCTTGTATTTTGTATATTTATCTAAGTTACAAAGCTTTTACAAAAATATAACTGCTATTATATATGCAGTATTTAAAATTGAAAAAAAGAAAGATTATATGAATTAGGAATAATTAATGTCTGATGAGTTTTACGTGCAACTCTTATCTGGAATAAAAAAATCATTTGTATTAGAATAATTACTGGTTAATATATTAAAATTTTTGACAATAATATAATAATTACATTACAAATGTTTAGGTAATTTCAACTTTCATTATAATGATAAAAAATTTTAATTGCTATTCCTCTATATTTCTTGAATAACAAGTGAATATGAACTAGGACAGTAAAGATAACTTGGAAGTATTTTTAATGTTTATAATATTCTATTTAAAGTAACAATGTATTTAAAATAAGATGTAATTCACTGTTAAACATTAGAAATTAATTTCAGTCTTTCAAATTCTTTGCAATAATAATACAATAAAATATATAGGCATACTGAAATTTGGTGTAACAAAATGTATCGATTATTTTAAAAATAAAAGGTAAATATAAATATGTATATATTGTTGTGTAACAATGAGTCTAATTGATTGAACGTTTTGCATTAAGAATGTAATTAGACAATTAATTTTGAAAAAATAAATGATACCGAGTTAACCTCTATTAAAGTTGAATTAAGAATTATTCTACAATTCCTTTTTTCATATGAATTAAAAATTACTTTCAATAGAATTAAAGTTTTTTATTTCTATGAACACAAAAAAGAAAAGCGAGTTTTATTTAACTAAACCTTCTCTGATGAATGTAAAATAGAAATATGCAAACCCATAACCTAAGTATTTCTCTCAATATGCAATATTGAAATATTTATAGAAATATTTGTAAATACCAAACTTTTTAAAAGAAATGCTGCAGTTCAAAACAGTAAAACAGATACAGCTCTGATGTGATGACTAAAAATGTACATATTCAAATTTTTGTTGGTTTTTATAGGCGTTTTATTATCACTTAACAACTACAATAGTTCTTACAGCATAATTACCGGGCCACGTCGCACATTACTTTAAGGACGAACAAACGACTGCTTCGACAAACCGGCAAGACACGACAAACGCGTACGTTAGACAATTGAATACTGAAACACGTGGAGCCGGTAACCTACACCGGAAAGACGCCATAATAAAAATAATAATAACGAGTGTTGACCAATATCCAGCAATTTCACATTTAAGATTTATTTTTAATCTGTTTCTTCTTAAATACTATTATAGTTAACAATGATTATAATTTGACACTATTATTGTATTGTTTTAAATATTACTACTGTTCATTTTAGAAAATATTACTTATTACACAACGTTTATTTAATCCCAAACAAATTGCTAAATTTATGCAAAATATAAGTCAACACTGTGAAAAGGGCAAACTTTTAGTAATCATGATTTTCTGAGAACAAACTGACAGTATATTTTAAAAATGTTTTCACAGATGCTGATAATTCTACTTCCATTATAAAAATTATTCTTCCTCAATGCACTTTATATTGTCAACTGTGTAATATTTAATTCATATTAAATGAAAAATTCTGTTGGTAAACTACAAAGAACTGCAAAAATTTTGACAAAAAATTGTGAATTTTCGAATAGATAAAATAGGATAAAACAAGTATTGACTTGCTACAAAATTTGTTTCTGACAACTTACTACAATTATTTTACATAATTAATGTTTTACTACAATTGCATACATTTTTCCTCATGCTATTATATATTTCTTGCATATGTAATATATATATTTTTATTTTTACACTGTATTATTTATCCAATGTAGAATCTTAAAAATTGTTTAATAAATGAAGGGTTTGCAGGATGAAGGTGTTATGTAACATTTTTGTGAAAATTGAGTTATTGTAATAATTAAAGGTGGTACGAGATGTTCTTTTACAAAACACTTCATTTTACTTTGTCCTATCACAGAACAAAGAGATACAAAAAGGATGAAGACCGTATGTTACATAAGCAAGTGATCTGTTTAGTGGATAAAGGTGTTATGTGTAACAAAATCAATAATTTGATAAACTGAACTTGAAAATGGCACCTGTGAGGTACTCAATTACTTCACTATTTTTATTTTCCCATTCTTCTTAAGCAATTCATTTCTGATATTAATATAAGCTTTATTAATATTAATAAGCTTTATATGTTCATCAGTGCATTTGAATGAATTTTTAGTCATAATCAGTATATGTTAAACTTCCAAGAGTTTTATAAAATTGTTTCTTAAATTGTAAGTATACCTTATTATTCTTAATAAACTTTTAAATACATTACATAATTATTAAATATTGATTACATAAAACATTAAATATTGAAAAATTAAAGAATGAAAACATTTCAATAGAATTAGAT
>NW_017100181.1:271630-274362 GCF_001263275.1 Habropoda laboriosa | reverse complement strand
AAGGAAAACTATTTTTATAATTTCATCCTGCTCTTTATATTATCAAGCAAAAAAATCACCACATATTTAACAATATATACATACATTGGTAACAAAATAATAATATCCTTTCTTTCCATCTATTATTACTCTAGAAATAACTCTTTATTCATGAATATATTGCAGGAATAGCTAATGTTACTAGTGTTAGTGTTTTATATTGTTATTGAGTGATACTTTATATGCTTAAATATTAATTCATTAAAATTAGAAAAGTGCATTCAAATATATGAGTAAAGAAATGTGTTTATAAATTTATGTGCTTACGAGATTGCAATCAGCAGTTGTTTTAAGATTATGTTAGTAATGTGATGAGTAATTAAATATCCTATTTTAAATATTTAATCTACTCGCAAAATTCAATTTACTAGTATCTTTGTGTATTGTGTGAAACCATTAGCTAGAGGTTAGTTACTACCACTTTTGTTGACCTAAAGGTAAGGAGCTGTTGCAGTAAAGCCATCACATGGCTCTTGTTGGTTTTGTACTGGAATTACGTACAACGCAATCTAAGTGAGAATGCACAATTTTTACTAATGAAAAGGTATTCTCTTAATCAAAAAATTCGGCATTACATATCTAGAAACCCATTTAATCCCATGCAGACATAATAAGTGCAATAAGAAAGTGTCGCTGTACATAAACTATTATAAATATATCGACATTTTACAGAATATTCTCGTGCCCAGTATGCAAGCTCTATAGGGTGTTCCAACAATCGTGATACAACCGAAAAGACGCAATTCCTTATGATAAAATAATTATTTTTGAAAAAGAGACTTAAAATCGGTCAAGTACGCAATTTGTTATCGTACGTCGTTTAATATAGAACCAACGTCACTCTGTGTTTGTATTACTTTTGGGATTTCGATAAAGATTCATGTGCTCACTGTCAGTTACAAAGATTTAAGAAAAGAAATCCTTCCCCTTCAATGGCCTATGTAAACGTCGTCAAAGTTTCACCTTCATTTTCGACATATTATTTATACTTTAATTTGGAATAATAATAAAGTTATATGTATAAATTTTAAGTTTTACATGTTACTAATAATACATCCCTAACCTTAAGGTAGATACGTAACAAGAAAGAATGATTAATGATCTTTGCCCCTTCATCACTAGTCTAATGATCTCTATCACTGATAGGTTAGGTTAGCCCTCCGAGTGCCGCAGCCCACAGATCCGTGCCAGAGTCACTTCTGACTCACACCGATATTCCACTAAACCATATTCATGGTCGCTGGAGCTCCTCACCGATACTGTACTAACACAGTGACGATCACTCGACCGAGACCCATGCTGACATAGACGGTTTCGGATTACGTTATGATTTCTGTCTTACGTTTACGAGGGCAAAATAACTATAACTGTGAATTATAAAAAAATAATGCTTATGAAATATTTGTTACATGAATTTATCTATTATTGCATACATTACATATAATTGTATGGGTTTGCGTGGAATTGGCATTACAAACGTGTCTGTTACAATAGTTACAAACTAAAGAATATTTATTGTTGCTTCCTGTACAAAAGCAACACCTAGCACACTTTTGACCTGCTACTCTAGTATTTCTTACAATTTTTCTCCCCGTCACTTCTATCGCGTTTATAACGTTTTTATGTAATCCTGCTTCTTGATTTTCAAATTGTACAGCTCGTCTGTCTATATTTTTAGCTGTCAATTTTTTTGATAATTCTTCTAAAAACATTTTTCTCTTCATTTTTACTGAATTTCTGTTTTCCCATGAAGGGTATTTAGTATTCCATATGACAAACGCGTTATATGCAGCGATGTCTACGTAGTGCATAAATAACGATAGTGGCCAACGGCGGGTGCAGCGTCTACAAGAGTATTCTCTAACTTATCTAGAGTATCTACTCCACGTTTTGTGGTATTATAATAATTAATTATTTCGGGTTTGAATTTTCTTATTGCTGGTGATATATTATAATCATGATGTAGTGTAGAACGTAAAATGACAGATTTTCGGGGTTTTGGAATATATGATACTAATGTTAAATTTTGAGTAAATAAAAATTCAAATGAATATTGCGACCGGTTTCGTATTTCTGTCAATGTCTTCGGTACATCTCGTCTATTCTTTCGGATAGTTCCAACCATAAATAATTCATCTTGTAACAATTCTTCAGTTAAACTAATAACCGTAAAGAAATTATCAGTTGTTATACAACGATTAGAATTTTTCCAAAAATTCGTTAGCTTTTTCACGAGCCCCTGTTGCTTTTTTGAAGCATTTCCACGTTTTCCAAGGTATACATCCATGTTGCAGCAGTAAAAAGTTTTCGAATCACACAGAGTCCATATTTTGATTCCGTACTTGCCAGGTTTTTGTGGCATATACACTTTGAAGGAGCAACGGCCGCGAAATTTGACTAATTCCTACAGTTCCTACTTAAAGAGTTCCTACAGTTTTCTGTAAAAATATTTGCGATATCTCTCAGCGGTGTCAGTTTATCACCTAATTTTCTTTCTTCTCGTGTGGTGGCATCGTCAAAACGAATATATCGCAGTACAGTAAATTCTATACAAGAGTCAGTAAGTTTGGATTCTACAAGTGACAGTATAGATGATCCTACACCTAGGTTTGCGTCATTGCTGCGCCCATGTTATCTCGCTCGCAGTCAGTCAAGCGTGTAACGCTACACCAGTCGGTTTCCTTTACGAGATT
>NW_017100181.1:259180-271356 GCF_001263275.1 Habropoda laboriosa | reverse complement strand
TCGGCCTACCTCCACGTAAAAAAAAAAAAAATGTAGGGTCGATTCCACAAGTGTCAGTAAAATTTTTTACAAGAATATTTCACGTTTATTAATAATTTTATAAGAATTAGGAATATTAATTCACTTTGTTAAAATGCAAAAACTAATAATTTTACAGCAAGTGTTAAGAATTAGGAGCAGCATTCGTTACAAGTTCCACAAGGATACTGAAAGAAAAATTTCAAATTAATTTCAATTGCTCAAAGTCATTTCAATATCCTATTCGACAAGTCTGAAGAAGAACGATGACTAAAATTCAAATGTTTATTTCCCTAAACCTTCAAAATAATTTCGAAATACTTTATTCGAATCGGAGTATTCCAAGTCAGTATCGCTAATTGAAGAAATTATTTGATTGTATTTAAAAGAACCGAAAGGAGAATATTTAAAGTCTGATATTAAATGTCTAGCAAGTACCAGTAATTGGTAAAATGATTTATATTTGTTTTAAAAGGAAAATTTCTAATAGGTATTAGTTAAAATGAATTGTTATTCAGTCTATTGTATTGAAATTCTAATTGATTCTAATGTATACAAGTGTTACAAGAAGGCTGAGTGTGTACAGGGTGGACATAGGCTAGCTAGTAGCCCCCGACCACTCTATTCACATCTCAGAACCTTCAGGTCAAAATACGCCGCGAAGTGTCTATGGCCCAGTATAAAGGGTGAATAAATTCGCGGGACATCGGGGGGTCCTTATATGCCTGCGGTACCCTCTCCCCAAAGTCATTAGCAAAATCGTCGGTTAGGTCAGGCGGGAAATTTTCGCGGGAGATTTTCGCGGGAGATTTCCGATATCGTAACACGGTATAATTTATCAATTTTCACAATTTTGTTATAAATTTATACTTCCGACAATTTGTTATAACATTGCATATAACAATTTATACGTTTTTACAATATTCTTCAATGGAAACATAGGTTTTAGCGTTCTCGTTACTTACTCGTGGTTAAATTAATTTCGTAGGGATTAAAAATCAGGTTGACCTGTGGTCGTAGATTAAAAATAACCATAGTACAGCTAAATTTATCGTGTTAAATAATTCCTTTTACACGAATGAAAAATGTATTCGACGTTTGTTTGTTATAATATCGTGAAATGTATTATTTGTGCAGTTCTGTGCATTTTCTGTGCAGTTCAACCTAATTTACTAAAATTCACATTGCGAGTCAGTATACTGTAACAAGTAGTAACAAGCAAACGTTGAATAAATTCCTAATTCGTATTAAAAAAATTATTTAACACAATAATTTCAGCTTTATTATGATTATTCTTGATAAATGACCACAGGTCAACTTGATTTTTAATCGTTATAATCTTTAAATTCAGTGTGAATCGAGAAAATGTGTAATATAATTCATTTCACGATATTATAACAAACAAACGTTGAATACATTTTTGATTCGTGTAAAAAGAATTATTTGACACGATAAATTTAGCTGTACTATGGTTATTTTTAATCTACGACCACAGGTCAACCTGATTTTTAATCCCTACGAAATTAATTTAACCACGAGTAAGTAACGAGAACGCTAAACCCTATGTTTCCATTGAAAAATATTCTAAAAACCAATAAATAGTTATATGCAATATGATGACAAACTGTCGGAAGTATAAATTTATAACAAAATTGTGAAAATTGAGAAATTATACCGTGTTACGATAACGGAAATCTCCCGCGAAAACTTCCCGCGAAAAGTAATCGGTTTCCCGCGAAAAATAGTCGATTCCCGCCTGACCTAACCGACGATTTTGCTAATGACTTTGGGGAGAGGGTACCGAAATTTAGTGTAAATATAGAAAACGTATAATATAATTTATTTCATGGTATTGTAACAAGCAAACGTTGAATAAATTCCTAATTCGTATTAAAAAAATTATTTAACACAATAATTTCAGCTTTATTATGATTATTCTTGATAAATGACCACAGGTCAACTTGATTTTTAATCGTTATAATCTTTAAATTCAGTGTGAATAGAGAAAATGTGTAATATAATTTATTTCATGGTATTGTAACAAGCAAACGTTGAATACATTTTTCATTCGTGTAAGAAGAATTATTTAACACGATAAATTTAGCTGTACTATGGTTATTTTTAATCTACGACCACAGGTCAACCTGATTTTTAATCCCTACGAAATTAATTTAACCACGAGTAAGTAACGAGAACGCTAAAACCTATGTTTCCATTGAAGAATATTGTAAAAACGTATAAATTGTTATATGCAATGTTATAACAAATTGTCGGAAGTATAAATTTTTAATAAAATTGTGAAAATTGATAAATTATACCGTGTTACGATATCGGAAATCTCCCGCGAAAATCTCCCGCGAAAATTTCCCGCCTGACCTAACCGACGATTTTGCTAATGACTTTGGGGAGAGGGTACCGCAGGTATATAAGGACCCGCCGATGTCCCGCGAAATCATTTACCCTTTATACTGGGCCCTAGACACTTCGCGGCGTATTTTGACCTGAAGGTTCTGAGATGTGAATAGAGTGGTCGGGGGCTACTAGCTAGTCTATGTCCACCCTGTACACACTCAGCCTTCTTGTAACACTTGTATACATTAGAATCAATTAGAATTTCTATTACTAATTATTAAACAAATTTTAACAATTACCGGCACTCGCTAGGCACGTAATATCAGACTTTAAATACTCGACTTCGAACTTCGGTTTAGTCATAATTCTATTAATGTTATAATAACGTATAATTTATTAATTTTCACAATTTTATTATTAATTTATACTTCCAAAAATTTGTTAAAACATTACATATTATTATTTATACATTTTTGCAAGTTTCTTTGACAAATAAGTACGTTTCAACGATCTTATTACTTTCTCGTTGTGAAATCAAGTTCGGAGGATTAAAAATCAGGTTGACCCTTGGTCGTAAATTTAAAATAGCCATAGTGAAGGTGAAATTATTATTTTAAATAAATGTTTCTATACGAATTAAGAATCTATTCAACGTTTGTTTGTTGCAATACCGTGAAATAAATTGTATTATATATTTTCTCAGTTTAGACTGAATTTAAAGTTCGTAAGGATTAGAAATCAGGTTGACCTGTGGTCGTAGATTAAAAATAGCCATAGTGAAGGTAAAATTATTACGTTAAATAATTGTTTTTATACGAATTAAATATTGATTCAACGTTTATTTGTTGCAATACCGTGAAATAAATTGTATTATATATTTTTTCTGTTTACACTAAATTTAAAGTTCTGTTTACATGTTATAACAATTAGAATGTAGACGTTTTGCCGTTTCACGGTTTTTCCTCTGTTAATTATGTGTTTATAAATCATTTCAAACTAAAGCAGCACCATGCCCACCCTTAATTAAACCGTCTCAGTAGTTTACCGTAATTAATAATCTATTTTCGGAATTTATACGAGAATTTTTGAATTTTAGTAAATACTAGAGTCAGTGTCCACCCTGTACACACTCAGCCTTCTTGTAACATTTGTATACATTAGAATCAATTAGAATTTCAATACAGTAGACTGAATAACAATTCATTTTAACTAATACCTATTAGAAATTTTCCTTTTAAAACAAATATAAATCATTTTACCAATTACTGGTACTTGCTAGACATTTAATATCAGACTTTAAATATTCTGCTTTCGGTTCTTTTAAATACAATCAAATAATTTCTTTAATTATCGATACTGACTTGGAATACTCCGCTTCGAATAAAATATTTCGAAATTATTTTGAAGGTTTAGGGAAATAAACATTTGAATTTTAGTCATCGTTGTTCTTCAGACTGGTCGAATAGGTTGCTTTTTCGTTACAGCATAACAATCAATATGTACTTTTCTTGCAGCAGTTGGAATTAATTTGAAATTTTTCATATATTTTCTCTGATATTGAATTTTGTTTACTAATAATTTACCATACAAGGAATTTGCATGTATTGCATGTTAAGTAGTTAGTTGATTTATTATTGTATATTGTGAGCTGATTTGGAACGAGTGCACTATGCCCACCCTAAATTAAACCGTCTCAGTAGTTTACCGTAATTAATAATCTATTTTCGGAATTTATACGAGAATTTTTGAATTTTAGTAAATACTAGAGTCAGTGCATCGCGTATTGAAATAATAGCTTATACAGATAATCTTTTGAAATTACTCTTAATTAGGGAAAATCTTGAATCTTGTATGGAAGATGAAGATTTTCAGGAAATATTTATTTTTCAACAATGAATTTTTGTTTTATCGATTAATAACGTACGAAATGATTTTTGGAAAATTTTCTTCGTTTGAACGTTCGTTTAAGGTTCGACTATGATTATCAAATCTCTCGAAACACCGTAGAATGTTCAATTTTAAAAGTAACTTCTTCAATTTTTGGATAATCTGGGTAACGTGTTAGTGTTGACGATACACTTTCGAGTATAGACGTTAAAGTTCATAGAGTGGTCGGGGGCTACTAGCTAGCCTATGTCCACCCTGTACACACTCAGCCTTCTTGTAACACTTGTATACATTAGAATCAATTAGAATTTCAATACAATAGACTGAATAACAATTCATTTTAACTAATACCTATTAGAAATTTTCCTTTTAAAACAAATATAAATCATTTTACCAATTACTGGTACTTGCTAGACATTTAATATCAGACTTTAAATATTCTCCTTTCGGTTCTTTTAAATACAATCAAATAATTTCTTCAATTATCGATACTGACTTGGAATACTCCGCTTCGAATAAAATATTTCGAAATTATTTTGAAGGTTTAGGGAAATAAACATTTGAATTTTAGTCATCGTTGTTCTTCAGATGTTAAGAAAAATTTCGGGATAAAAAAAGTAAAATTAAAAAAGATGATATTTAAATCGCTTGGTTGCCTCGACTCACGTTTCATGCTTATCTTTTCTTCGCTGTCCTGGACTACGTTCGGCAAACTACAAAGGCGGGCGCGAGGCTCGAAAACGTAGACCCTGACTCTACGAGTGTCAGGTTTAGCTTCCTTGCGGTCTGACACTTGTGGAGACTATACTGTATATCGGTAAAACGATTGTGGCGCGAGGCTCGAAAACGTAGACCCTGACTCTACGAGTGTCAGGTTTAGCTTCCTTGCGGTCTACCACTTGTGGAGACTATACTGTATATCGGTAAAACGATTGCGTGACATTATTGCGGTATAAAATTGTCGAGAAATTCCACTGTTTTCCTTCCATAAATTGTTTGCATTCACGAGATTCTTTACATCGCCCAATAAGAAGTAGAAGACCTAAAAATGCGTCAATTTCTACATGATCCACTGGCTTCCATATTTTGTTTGGTGGCATATTCTTCTGTGCCTTGATATTGGTATGTAAAATAATGGTATCGATTATTTGCTTATTTATAAACAAATGAAAACATTCGTCGATCGTTTCTACGTGCTGACTCTGTTGTGTTAGCGAACAGTTTCTTGAATGGTTCTGCATTGTTCCGGTATTATTGCTAGGTGCAATGTGCTGCCAATTACGACCAGAAATATTTTGGATCTCTGGAACTACATCTTCTGTCGATTTTGGTATATCAAATTCATCTGGTTCCAAATCCTGCGTTTCGGGCTCAGCATCGCTGTTCGATGCACTTGCACCATCCGAAGACTGTTCGCAATTGTGAACATCGTCATCTTCAACAAATGCGACATAATCAAATTCCTCGTTTGTTGGTAATACCGACATTATGCCAGTAAACAACAAAACAATAAAAATAACTATTGGAAATAGGTGATTGACTCTACGACTCTGAAAAAACGACTTTACTGTTTGAAATGCTCTATGGAACTGTCTCTGGACACCCAAAAAGAGAAAGCTTATACTTACGAACTGTTTATCCTATTGTATTGCAGTGTGCAGTACTTGACTCGAAGAAGAACACCAGACACATCTGGTGGAAGTCCTAGTGCCTTTGTCTAAAAGAACGCCGAGACATTTTTCTCCTCACTCGATTATTTCTACAGGGTGTTCTTAAAAATAATCCAACAATAACAAACAACAAACAACAAACAATAAAAACAAAGAACAACAAGAACTGATAACAAATAAGATTTTTAGAATAAATTGGCTTGATCGTACACGTCCTTCTTCCTCAAAGCGTTACAGTGAACTGCTTTACGTTCCTTGAAATTCTACCTACAAAATGAGCTCTTTTGCAGGATAGAAACTTTAAAATTAGCTTCACAAGGAGCTGGAAAAGGGCTGATGTACCGCCGTTTTATGTAAGCGAGCCACGCGCTCTGCTATTACGGTCGGTTGTCTGTACCGCTCGTACCCCATAGTACTTGCAATATGGTTTAAAAACAATATCGACAAGTCTCGTATACGACTAAGTGGTTATTTATTTATATTATTTTTAACAACAATATCTTCTATTGATATTGTCTTCACAGTGAAATTTACAAAACAAGAATTTATTTATAATTTTCACTATTATAAAATCAATTTTTCAAATAAAAATATTATTACAATAGAGCCATCCTTCTATATTAAAAAAAAAATAAATTCAATTCAACCAATAGTTTCCGAGATAAAAAGAAATTGATAAGCACAGCTCGTTTTCATAAAAATGAGCAAAAATTGCCGCCAAATTCAAAGGTCCGTATTTTTTAAATAAATTAGAAATCAGCTAAATGATGACTTAAAGCCCCCCTAATTTCACGTGCACTACATTATATTTCATATGGAACAAAATCCCTGATGTCGACGTCAAAGTGATCGATTTGGCAAGGAATCACCCTAAATTGACATCTAAAATGCAATTTCTTCAATCAACTCTAATAAAGAGGTAATGGTAAACAAGGTACAGTAGTGCACACATAAGCGTCCGTCGCTATCCCCACCAATTCTTGGAAACAGCACTTCGGAGTGAAGTTCGAGCGTGCTGAGTGAAACTTGATATCGCGATCGTTAAATGTTGGGTCCGTACCAAAAACTCAGAAGAATAGGATTGTTGTAATATTTCGCACTACAGTTTTTCAGAAGAAATAATACGAAATATTGTTTTATTTCTATAAGTATTAAAATAATATTATGTATTTTACATATTACTTAACTATGTTATAATAACAATAATAATAATAGTAGTAGTAATAGTACATTAATAATAGTAATAAAAAAAAAATAACAACGATGCTATGA
Organism: Habropoda laboriosa; assembly: GCF_001263275.1. NCBI lineage: Eukaryota > Metazoa > Arthropoda > Insecta > Hymenoptera > Apidae > Habropoda > Habropoda laboriosa. Next base: position 264,157 of record NW_017100181.1, on the reverse strand, counting down.
AAAAATAACCTTAATAACCAAGTGAATAACCAAAATAAATGGCACAATAAATAAAAATTATTTTGAATTGTAATAATTTATTATAGATTGTGCATGATTCGCAATTTCAGGTTCCATTAATCTAATTTTTTCCAAATAGTGCAGGAATCTATCAATTTCTTCTGCTTCTATTGGTGAGGGTGACCGTAAATTAGAAGATTCTTCCTCTTCTTCAACAGCATCTTCTCTAATTATTTCCACTTCCTCATACTGATCAATCCATTCTTTTACTTCTTCATCAGAAATTGTTTCATATGCTGCACTGTGTGTAACAGTTTCTGACAAAGAAGTAACAGAATGGATTAATCTCGTACGATTAAAAATTTTGTTCCATGCATTATAAATGTTTACTGCAGTAATGCTGCCCCAACTTTCATTGACTAAATCTATGCAATCTTTTATATCGTAATCTCCATAGAAATCTGGTATGCCACCATTATATTTTAATGCTCGCTGTAATAATTTGTGTCGGAAAAGTTTTTTACATTTTGAAATTATGCCCTGCTCCATTGGTTGGATCAGGGAAGAGGTATTCGGCAGTAAAAACATTATTTTGAATTGATCGTCATCCATTTGATTATCTGATACTATGTGCCCACTAAAATTGTCGAGTATCAGTAAAACCCTACCCTGCCTATTTTCTTCTAATTGTCGTTTTCGTACATGTACTTTAAATTCATTTTCATACCATGACAGAAAGATTGTATTATTCATCCAGGCATTTTTCTGGTGTGCGTAAAACACTGGCAAATTATTTTTACAATGTTTTAATGCCCTTGGATTCTCATATTTATTGATAAAAATTGGGGGCAATTTATGGTTTCCACTTGCATTTGTACATAAACCTAAAGTAATCCTATCTGGTACTCTTTTCTCCCTGGCACTTACTAGTGTTTTATTTGGAAGCATGTTCCAAAACAAGCTTGTCTCATCCATATTATACAGGTCATTTTCACTAATTTCACTTTCTTCTAAGATCTGTGAAAACTGCTCGATAATATTTTCTGTAGCACTTTCGCCATAAATATCGACGAGGCGTAAGTTATAATTTTTTTTAAAACGCCACAGCCAACCTCGGTTTGGTGTAAAATTAGGAGGACCACTTTCTTTTTGCAGTTCTTTTGCTTTTTCCAATAGAATGTTATCTGTGATCCTGTCTCCTAAACAGCATCTTTGCAAAAACCAACTGTACAGTTGGTTCTCGAAGTCATCGCACGTTGATGTTCTAATTCTTTTCCTTGTTAAATGTTGACTATTCTCTGCAAATTGTCGTATCGACAAAACATTTTGTCGAATTCTACGTATGCTTCTGTCAGTCACATTGTATTCCCGTGCCAGATCATTAACACTTACACCAGCTTCTAATTTGTTTAATATTTCTAATCGTTTTTCTATACTAATTTGTTTACTGGAAACAGTACTATTAGCAGCCATCGTGAATAATATTGTATTCGGCATCGACTTCTGAATGTGAACAACTGACACTTGATACTGTCGACTCACACGTGCCGGGTATCGGTATCCCACTCAGGCACATCTCCTCTCTTTTGTTTAGTTAAATTCGCAGAAGTCACTCCCCACTGAAGCATCCGCATTCGGTCCCGACTGCGGATGCTTATGTGTGCACTACTGTATTTACAAACGAACCGAAGTGGAATCTCTTCGTTCGAACGTGTCATTTTGAATACTAATGAGCTCGATTAAAGAAATGCGTCCCGATAAGTTTAGTTGATTACTGGTGAGTGGTGGGGGAAACCTACTCAACCAGAAAAATTCAACGAAATGGATCTATTCTGAATCGTTTTACTAATCTATTCGACTAGATTTTAGTGTCCACACATTGTAAGTTACTACTGTTACGTGGGTTCTTGGGGAATTTGAGGGAATTGCCGCCCGTGGAGCACTAAAGTACTCTGCTCGCAATAATATTAGGAAGTTAAATGAATAAGGAAAAACTAACATTGAAACTTTTAATAAACTAACTTGATTGGAACAATAATAAACGAAATGTTTTAACTATAACTTTATTATGAGATAATACGTCTGAGCTCTTTAAACGAGGAAAATTGAATTGAATTTGTTCAGGCGTACGTTGATTTTTATATATAATGTTTACATGCTTTTATTAAAACAATCGTCACTAATTAAATTAAAGATTTTATATAAAGTTATTTGAGGATGAATTTGATTGGTTCTCAACATTTGTTCATCAATACATATTTCCTTTAAAGCGAGTGTTTTACACCTCGGCAATGTTTTGTCCATAGCGACGACGATAAATATTGATTTTAACGAACGATTGCAAATAGCAATCAATGAGATTTACTGTACACTGTATGTACATGTTTTGAGTTCTTTTGTTCATTGCTTCGGCTACACCGATGCACAATTTGAATTTGGCGCGCTTTAACATTCACACTACGGGGCGCCACATGACACCAGATGCAGACCGCCCTAAAGCCACGTTCACGGGCATGCACGACGAGCGATTAAAACGAAGTTCATGCGATAGCGTAACACTACATTACTCGCCACTCGATTAAATTGCTGCACGTGTTTGAACCAGCCTTAAGGTTGATACAAGTGACCCTTGTCCCAGATACAGAGAATAGTATATGTAGAAATGAGAATTGGCATGAGCACTTGGGAAAGAACAGAAGGAGATAGTGAGATATCTGGTGGCCACCGTCCAAACTACTCAGATGGCGAATTTAAGAGATTCGTGTGTCCGCTTGAGAAGAAGACTAAGGCGCTTAGGAACGTTACAATTTAAGGTTATATAAAAATCATATTAAAGATCTTACTGTAAGATGGCAGCACATCAACCGTTTTCTAAATTGCCTTAACATCATTCTACATTAAAAGATATACTTCTAGGTTGAAACAGAGTGACTATATCGTAATGTAAGATGGTTAATTTTTGAGTTTCATTTAAGTCTTGATTTTGTTCATTTCGAAGCATTAGCAAGCAAATGTTGTGTAAACTCGATGATCTTACAGATCGATATTCTTGGTGGTGCTTCATGACACTCAATAGAGAATGTACAAACACGCTATGTCAGTATCCAACATTAATCTCTACTGATCGCATACATTCAATTAAAGGTTTCGGTGCTTTTTTTGAAACTACTCTCGATAGAGGAAGACTAATGCTTTAACTGTATTTTAGTACGTATTTTTGAGAAGACCATTAATTTGATAATTAAAATGTCTTGTATAATTTTGGTAATTTCATTCACTATTTAATTCATTGCAGTGCTACTATTCTTGTATTTTTTTAATTTGTAGGCATGATGGTTGAAAATGCTAAAATTTGTGTCCTACAATGGGCTGGTCATGCAAGACATATTACAGAAAAATTTAGTGAGCTGCTGGCACGTCAAGCACTTGTTGATGTTACACTTGTCTGTGAAGAACAAAAGCTTCGTATTCATAAATTGGTTTTAGCATCACATAGTACATACTTTGAGGTATGCTTAAAATATATATTTATATTTCTATGTAGAATATATTAAAAAATGATGTGATATACTAGGGTATTGAGAAATTTGTAGTTTAAATATGAAAGACTTCTACATACAAAAAAATATAGATATTTAGTTACATATATTTTTTTTTTTTTTAAGTTATTAGCAATATGAATTATGTACATTTTACTTTTAAGATTATCTATTTTCAAATTAATATGCATGTAAAATTTTCTTTTCTTAAAATTAAAGTATGCAAAAAAACTTGTATTTTAGAACCTAAACTGTTTAAGGGGATATTCTAGTCTAGAGCATCATTTTTTAGATCTTTTTTGAGATTTTTTACAAGGAAACCATAAAACTATAATTAATAGTATCCATTTTTTGAATACATATTTATTCATGTTTTAAAAATATTCACCATTTCTTTATAGTGAAAATAATCAGAATTGACTGAATCATAAGTTATGTAATACAATCCTGTTAAAAAAAGTGTCTTACTGGTTGATGTCATTCCAGCCATTCTACTTATCGGGAATGAAAAAGCCAAAAATATTCTTGATTAAAATGAATGTGCCTATGATGTGTATCAAGATAAAAAAACAAATACTGAAAATTTAAAAAATAGGGGCACTTTAAAGTTTGAATGTTGATTTTTTTCATCTTTTTTCGTGTTTTATGGGTTATAAAATTTTAAAAAAATAGGAATTTTTTGGTTTTCCTGGTTCCTGCGATAACGGTACATCTATTAAATATGTCTAAAAAATTTGAAGTCAATCAGGCAACTAAAACTTGAGAAAAAAACATGCAGAATCGATGAAAATCCCTTGTTGAATATACTGACAGCTAAAAACGTGAAGATTTCGACGGCTGCTGCTCCTGAATTTACATATATGTTTTGGAAAGAAAATTCGAATCAAGGAATTTAACGATTCGTTATTATATTGTTTTTCCGCTTCTACTCATCTCTTCGATAATTTATCTGCAGATGAATCTTCATAGATCGGTTTAATTACTTCCGAAATTTTATCACTAAGAGTTGGTTGTACGTCGTACGCTACGGGTTGTGTGCAGTGGTTTTTATAACTTCGTTATTTTTACGAATTCGGGCAAATTCTTCCGCAGACATAATTTCGAGAACGTAAACTTTCAGAAAATGCAAAAAAAAAACATCGATATTTTGTAAAGTTTAGACTAGAATAACCCTTTAATGATATTACTATTATTAATTTTATTGTCTCATATTAATTTCTTATTGTAGATATAAACATATGTATATTTTTTACACTTTCTAACTATTAAAATTCAATGTAGTTCTTAAATATTTTAGTACTACATAACCAGTATTTGTCTTATGTAATCATCAACTATAGAAATGTTTGATCACAAAATCAGTTTAAACTAGTAAATTTTATAAAAAATAGGTAAACGGAAATTTTATGACAAATACATTTAATAGTTACATATAAAT
>NW_017100181.1:254623-259066 GCF_001263275.1 Habropoda laboriosa | reverse complement strand
ATTTTTATAGAAGTTATATTAATTAAGGTTGTGTTGCCTAAATTTATAAAGAACACATACAATAGTGGAAATACATTATGTGCAAATTTATTGTCATAAATACAACATGTTAAAATAACGCACTATATGCTAATATATTCTGACTGAAATTGAATTTCAACTGTCAGTTATGTGAATTAAAATTTTCAATCTTTTTGCACCTTTTGTTATTGTTTTGTATATATACACATATAAACTTAAGTCTAAAAGATATGGTATATTTATAAGAGAACAATTTTGCAGGGATTATGTAATATTCATATAAAGTAAACAAAGCCTTATATATTGGAATTTCCTTATTTATTTACAAACATTTGAAGAAACCATGTTTGATGGATATACTTTTCACAAGTTGTGAAGAACACCTATTCAGTGTAAAGGTATAAAGAACTAATTTGTATAAACTCAAGATAATAATATATTAATGTCAATATTTTTTAAACATTTTTATGCATTTATAAAGCAAGTATAAATAAATAAACGTATTTAGAAATAAATGCACATATAAAATTATGTAAATGCGTACTTGCAATTTTTTTTTTTAGAAATCTATATTTTAAACAGTCTACAAAGTTCTTTACTTGAATACAAGATTAAGGTTTAATGAAAATATTTTTTTTCTTTTTAATAAAACTATTTAACACTATTAAAAGTGTTCTTTGCACATAGGAACAAATATTGTAATAATTTATGTTATAAATTTGAAGTACAATAACTTAAAACAAAATTACTAGTTAACAGAAATTTTCTGTTCATTTTTATTTTAATTCGTAAATAGACCAAATTCTTATCTATTAATATATTTTGCTTATTTCACTTTTTGTTCCAACAGGAGATCCTACAACAAGATTTGGGTCAGGAACCAATTATATTTTTAAAAGATATAAGCTTTGAAATCTTGAAGGCCATGGTTGAATTCATGTATTGTGGAGAAACCTCTATTCCTCACCAATTATTGTCACCTTTGTTAGCTGCCACAAAAACTTTTAAGGTTGGTATCATATGTACTAATTAAAAGTTATTTTAAGCATACATTGACATATTTGCAATAAAACTATATAAAATTTAATAACAAACAGTCATCCTTAAATTGTAGTAGAAATATTATTTTTTAATGTTTGTTAAAAAGATTAATATTTTCTAATTTATCACCAAAATTATGCTAAGACATGTAGTATACTTATAATAATAAACATACATATTAATTAATAGGAAAATTCTAACTTCATTAAGGAATAACAAATATTTTTTTCATACTTATCATTTTCACAATTAGAATCTTAAAATTTAAATCTTGTATAAGTGTATAGGATTTGAGTATATAGAATTATTACTAACAAATTTCATGGAATAAAATCACAACATTTACCAAATAATATTATTAAATTTTTGGGATAAATGTTCAAAAATATGTCTAAGTGTAAAATTTGAGTTTAAATTTTCTGCTTATAAATAAACACTTTATGCATCTATCTGCATAACTTAACTTTTTGAATTTGTAATCCTTTGCACTATAAGATCACAGTTGACATGAGAATACTAATTTTTTCTAGAAGATCTCCGAAAAGATTTCTATTCTTCTTACTGCCATGTATTTTCACTAAACATGATGCATTCCTTTCTATTTTACAAATAAATTATTCCAAAACAATTGCAAATATTATAGTATTACATTAAAATATGAAAATTAATTATAACTAATGCCTGTTGAAAAATTACATATGTATATATGTTTCTTACATGATAATAATAATGATTTTTTTATACACATATAGGTTAAAGAGTTAACAACAGTGGTTGATTCCATGATGAATTCTCAAGTAGAAAATTTTGAAACTATTGCAAGTATGGACAAAAAAGTTACAGAATCAAAGATTATAGATAATAAAAATAATGACATTAATTATACACATGTAACTTGTAATGAACTTGTTAAAGATGAGTGCTTTGTACTTTTTAATAAGGGCAACAGTGTTGTGAGTTTGAGTGAAAATGAATATTTAGAAGGTAACACAAGTAATGATTCTCCTAAACAGGAATTAGAGCATATGGTATATGAAGAGTCAGAAGATTTTGAAACTAATGCAGAACAAACTAATACACTTTTTTCAGTAGCCAGTTCTGCAAAATTAGTAAAAAATAAGAATTCAATTTTTTTGACAAATGGTAAAAATGAAAAAATACCAATCAGGTGCTCTGAAAATAGATTGATAAATAGTGATACATTGTGTACAAATAGTGAATTAAAACCTATATTATATGAACAATGCTGTGATCTTTCAGATATTGATGAATGTGATGAAAGTTCTATGTTGTTATCACAATCTTGCCTTCAACAAATTGAAAAAGACTTTGCACAATATAAATTTGAAGGTACTGATGTTCCTAGTAAAATACGAAAATGTGTTAAAGTTTACACTCACAAGAGACGTAAATCTATAGATGAAATAAAAAGTAAGCTTACAGATGTGAATAGTATAATTCAAAGTCCACCATCTACTGATTGTATAGACTTATTAGAAGAGCCGTCCACTAATGATATACCAGTTACACTTTTAACCTCATTAGATATGGAAAGTGCTGAGTATATTATAAGTTTAAGTACTGAAAATATTCAGTCTATAGTGGGAGCTACTCTAACTGAACAGGATACACTAAATACAAGTGAAGAACTTGAACAAATTATCGAATATCGTACCCAAAAAGATGAAATAAACAAAAAAGCATCAAATACTGAAAATATTGAAATTTCAAGTTGTACAAAACCAATATTACGGAGAAGTCTGCGATTAAATCAACAGGAAATAGAGGAAACGGTGAACAATAATGAAACTGTTAAGGATTCTAATGGAAGAGAAAAACATTTAAAAAAATCAAATTCCCTAAATAGAGCAGAACTATGTATTAAGAGAAAACGTAAAGTAAAGGACACAGACCGTAAGGTTCCAGAAGAAAGTATTAACAATGTAATGCAACCCACTAAAAAGACATTTAATAATTCACGTAAAAATACGTCAAAGTTAATTGTTAAAAGGAGCAATAAATGTACAATACCTAGCAAAGAAAAGGATGAGCAAACAGTTAAAATAGTAAATAAATTGAAGTGTGATGTATCAGATACTACAGAAATTGACTCTATGTTTACATTACCTAAATTAAATACAATAGAGCATATAAATCGTTCACTTTGGGGCGATATGTCAGATTTTTCAGAAAACTGTGAAAATAGAATGAATTTATTAGAATATACTCCAAACACGGAAATTCCATTTGCTGTTGGTTTACTACCTTTACGTACTGCTCTAGAAAAAATGCAAGCAACACCAGACTATCAACCTCGCAAAACTCGTTCATCAGTTGCTCCAATAAAATATGATAATAATAATTTTAAGAGAAAGAATTTTGCTCATTTTAGTAAAATTGCTGATTCTAAAAAGCAAAACAGTTGCATTAATGATTCAAAAGAGAATGCTAAAGCAGTTTGTCATATTCAAATCAGAACTGCGCCATCACAGTTTATACGAAATCGTAAAAAATATCTCTCAACAGATGTCAACACGTTAGAATCACCAATTATTATAAACAAACATTAATAGATGTTAAATGTTGTACAGAAAAACACGTGAAAATAGTAATTAAAACTAATAATTCCAGATGTAAATGTCAGAGAGAATAAGACAACATGCATGTAATTTTATAGTTTAAAAACATATTTTTAATATGAATCCGTTTGTATATAAAATATAGATACGAAGAATGATTCTGTGAGAAAATATATCTATATAGCTCCTTTATGTCTGTAAGAATTCAAGATATATTTTTTTACATTTTGGCCATGTTTTTTAATGCATATTAAAAAATTCTATACATGTATTAAATACTGCTGTAAGGTAAATACAAGCTTTTTTTATTGAAAAGAGAAATATTAATATGAATTTGTTACAAAATATTTTTGTTTATTACATTTTTATATCTAACAATACTTGTATATGTAGTAGTGTTTGAATATTTTATAACATTATTAGTTAATGTGTTCTATTTTATTGATCATATAAAATAAAACAAATTTTTCTAATGTAAATATTTTTTAATGAAAAAGAATGTGTCATTTATATATTTGATGCACATATGGGGCTATACATATATACATACATATATATAAAACGTATACTATGTGTATATATGGAATGATTTATGTGAATATATGAAGATTTTGCCCATGTTGTTTAAAAGTAGTGTACATAAATGTTTGAGAATTTTAGTTCGTTATTTTTTAGTAAATATATATTTTTTTTTGTGTGTGTGTAAAATGCGTGCATATCATTTGTACTAATGTAAATATTCGAATATTACATATTGCAATTTGATTCTGAATAACTAAGAATTCTTATATATTTTATACTA
>NW_017100181.1:248614-254335 GCF_001263275.1 Habropoda laboriosa | reverse complement strand
CTTAATAAACATTTTCAATGTGTAATTGTAGAGTTTTTTTGAATTTTTATTAATATTCAAACCATTTTTTGTCTGTATGATTGATTTATACTTCCATGTGTGCTATATTTTATAATGAAATATTACATGAAATTGCACAGTTACATCCTTTTGTTTTATACTTTTACCATTAAACGTTTTCAGTACTTTATAGTTTACATGCATTATATATTGCTTAAATAAACATAATAAGGAATTGTAATCTGTGCAAAAGCATATGATTAAGCATATTCAGTATGCTCTTGACACTGTGCAGAGGACGAAAACGGACTAAAGAAAGACAGCCATGTTTATTTATAACTAGTAATTTGATTGGCCGTGTAATGTACACTACAATACATGTATAATCGATATGAATACATTGTGATTCTCGTTAACTTAGTTCTCTAATTTCCGATATGTTGAAGGAAGTCAGTGAAATGCGAAACAATTATAAATTTAATCATTAAATTTGAATACACAAAATACATAAATACGTGTATATCAATGAAGTACGTTTGATGAAAGAACTTAAAATATTGAAATATTTAATGCACTAGATATTACTTTTTTTTTTATATAAAATATCTTATTAATGACAATATTTTGTTTTCAATAAATACGGTAGCGATAGTACGTGTAATTTCATATGTGTAACTAATGTATAATCTATATCATATTCATCTATATACTATTGTCTCCTATGTCATCTTGTGTGCTTATGTGTATGTACAAATAATACGAGATCTTATAAACAGAAATAGTATCTCGATCAAAGTGTATTATGAAATGTATTCAATAATTTTTAATTGTATTTATGATAAATCATAAATTTAAAAAAATTACCTAAAACACTTTACTCAAAATTTATAATCGAGCACTTATAACATACATGTATGACATGAAATGTATATTCACGTACCACAAAGTACATAATTCACATGATTTTATAAATAACAACGTAGAGGATAATTAAAATAAGACAGTTAGCATATGTTAAAACAAACGATTGCTCGAATTATTTTAAAGAATCTATTTAGAAAAGTTGTCATTTTCGTTAAATGTTAGCATTACTAAGTTGCAAGATGCACTAAACTTACACGAATTGTTTTGTGTATAAGGTATGATGATCGGTGAAAAAGGTAGTTTCGAAATTAGTGATTCCCACCTGCTTATCACGAAACTTTGTAACGAAAAGTTGTATCGACAAGGACATTACGTTGCATCTTATAACGCGTATATCGTAGGCTTATAACTCAGTTGTGCAGAAGTCGGTGAAAGGTGCACGTTGGATGCAACCAAGCAGATAGGTAGGTACATGCTCGGTGTTTAGTGCTGTAAGGAAGACAAACTCGACGAGGTCGACGCAGCGCAGCTAAAGTGCAATCAATGAGCGCATATTGATCTCAACCCTTCACAGATTCTACACCTGCAGGGGCGGATCACTTGAGCATCGAATATAGATATTATGACTTGAGAATATTATATTCGAATAGGTACATCATAAGCCACTTTTTTCTCTTTTAAAATTGTTCAATAGTTATGTTTGAGCAAACAAAATTTTACCAATGCCAATTAAAGTTAATGTTTCTATTGTGTTTTTATAATTGTCCGTGAAATCAATGGAAAATTGTGCAAAATAATTTTGATCAATAATATTTAACGTGTATCTAATAACGTAAGCTAAAATTTACAAAAAATAAAAAAACTATATGCTGTATGTAATAATAATAACATTGATGACAATAATAGTATTCAGAAATATGAATAACATAGTGTAACAAGTACCAAGAAAAAATGTTATATCTTACATTCTATAACTTATATTTTTCTAATACAAAACTTACATTTAAAGTAGTATGAAATTAACTCCACAAATAATATACAATATTGTAATTATAATTGGTATTATAAATTAGTTATTTTTTTATGGTAATAAGTAAACTGTTAAATAATTAAAAATATGAAACGTTTAAATTGTTTTGCATCATCGATATTTGAATTTCGATATCAACTTCGATATCTCGCATAAGCAATTGTTTAACATTAACGAATACTAAAGTGAAGAATATCACTCCATTTCTCAGTCAAATTGTCAGTTGCTCGTAGAATTACGCCGGATTTCCTTACGCGGTGTTACGTAAAATAAAGGAGGCATAAGAAGACTCCGAGTCTAACACGAGCGCCGGAAGCTTCAAAATGATTGCGGTAACGGGTGTAAACTATCAACTCCTTCCATCATTAAGAAAAGAAACAAAATAATTTCCGAAATATTCTTCGCGATAATAACATTTAAATAGATCAACAAAATAGTTAACATTAAAAATAAAATTGTACGATCACCGTATTATAAAAAAATTTATTGTTCCAATCATGTATGTAAAAGAAATGAATTTAGGCGCGTTGAAGTAAAGTTAGCTGAAAGCCCGCAAGATGTCAAGTCGATCGGTACCGCGAGTGAACAAAAGAACGGGATTGGTCGCTTCGAAAGTAGTGCCAGACATGTGTTTCGTTTCCCGCCTCGTGGGTTGTTATTGTGTGGGGGCCCCGCCAGTCCGGTGAGTCGAGTGTAGAGAGCATAGGGCCTAGGCCAGAATCGAACCGCCGTTGGGTTGGCTCTTCGGTACGGTGGTGGCTCTGTCCGACTGGTGACCAACCGTGGTCCGTCCGTCATATTCCCGGTTTGAAAGCAAGGTTGCGACTAGTTGTTGCGACGCAGGAAAGTGTAGTGATCTGTGTACGGAGTTGCAAACGGGTCTGCCGGCCATGGAGAAGCGGATAGATCTCGAAAAACGGGGAAGAAACCCCGGCGAAGTAAGCCGAACCCCACTTATTTTATTGCATTGCTTTGCCCGACACGAGACGATACCGCGGGTTGTTGCGTGCTTGCTGTTCTATCGTGTGCAGGTCTGAGAGCGGGTGCAGAGAGAATCGTGTTCCCTCGCGCGACACCGACACCACGCACTCGCTCTGCGGCACGCCACTGGCTCCTCGAAGACGCACGAGAACTCGGATTTCTTGACGGCGACCGCGTGGCTCCGACGATTTATCGGGCAAGAAGACGTGTTCTCGATGCCGACACGAGATGCTACGACTGCCATGAGAGTAACAGGCATGGCGTGGTTTGCATGAACGGCCTGGTCTCCTTGATTTTTCATTACCTTATTCCGACATACCGCGTTTTTTTCTACTTTGTTTCTTTTTCGTTCGATCATTTTAGATGATATTTGCACTTCATTATCGCGTGCGTCTTTTTACTAAATCGGTGGAAAATTCGAAGAAACCGATACAGTTAGGGAGGATTCCCAGATCAGTTGTATTGTATTAACTGGAAAACTGAGAAACTCGCAAGCTGATTGGTTGACCGAATTCAACGAATAGTTGATCAACCAATCATTTATTAAATTTTTTCAAGTTTTTCCAGCGTACGAAATTCTACCAAATTGTGAAGTCTCCCTTATCGCGCCGTAGATATGATATTACATTCATAGAGAAAGCACTATACAACCCGCAGTTAAATGCATTTGAACTTGAATTATTTACTACTAAACGTATGGTATTGTATATATTGTGTCTTGCTGACTTGTGATTTAACACATGGTAGAATCAATGTCGTTAGCATAGAAAGTAAAACATGTTTAATCAATGGAGACATTGCTCTTACAATGGCCGATTTTTTGGTGAATGTGTTTACTTGTTCGGTTTAAGGAATTAGGAAAATAATATTTAGGATTTATTATTATTTTCATAATACAATTTGTTTTAATCTCAGTTTCTGAATTAATTGATCTTTAAAAACGTATTAAAGGAGATAATTTCCTAATAAACTACTTCTTGGAAGCTTTCCAAATCATGTCGCTTTCGAAATTTTCCTTCTGGAAAAAACATTCACTTTTGAAAATGTTAGGTCAAAAAAATTTTTTTATTGACCTTGTGGAAAGATATTTATTGTATTGAAGCAACGTTACAATGTCGTATAAACGTCCCAAAAAAGATTTGATTAATACCTTCATAAAATCGAAGCCTTGTTAAAAGTAAACGAATTAATTTTTGAAATATTAAACAGTAATTTTTCCGTAAAAGATTCATTTTTTAATTTTTTTAGAAACGTATAAAAATGTTCTAGAAAGTTTCTCTATTAATATATTGTCGCATTATTTGATCATTTCAATAGTCAATAAATGTTTTATGAAAAATTGTAGTAATTTGAAGCTAGATTGTTTCTTATTTAAAATGCCGTGTTATACGCAAGTCGTGTGATCAAATTATAGCGTGGCGTGGCTGTCTCTAGGAGCCCCTCTTTTTAAACTACCGTGTATCGTACGTGTGCTCCTATTAACAAGAGTAACCACATCTTAGCGAGTCGTCTAAAGGGCATTTTAGAAAACTAATCATTTAAAATGTGTTATCGTTCTCGGTATTTAATGGTTGATTTTCTATACAACGCAATACCGAAGTATAAAAAGGCTTTGACAAGATGGTGCCCCTTTCGAACGAGTTTCGAGAAACATATGCAGCCTCATATGCATTTACTGACAAGTCACGGTTACTTACATATAAAGTATTATGTCAGAACTTAACAGTCCTTTGACCTCGATTTTCGGTACTCCAAGAATGTTAAATCCATCAAGGTCACATGGAAACTCCAACTAGAAAGAATTTAAGAAGCAACAAAATTTCAAAATTGTACTCCGTTTTGCATTTCCATCTTGTACTATGCATACATATTAATTCATCCATTTTTTCGTGGAAAAAATATAATTTATTAACATATAACTGAAGAACTGACGATAATTAATGAGAAAATATAATATTAATTATAAAATATTGAGTAAAATTTTGAAAATATATCTATCACGGGAAATATGACTTGAAAAAGCAACAAATCATCAATCGTGTTTTGTGTTCCAAGTCACTTAGCGATAAGCATTCTTTTATGTCGTCTTAATATATCCATAAAAATATAATTGCGCTCGTAAGATTAACACAGTGATACATTTTTTCGGAAAAGTGTGTCGTATTTTGTACGGTCTATATATTTTCTTTTCAAGTGGTAAAAGTATATTATGTAAATCAATTATCAGCGGGAAGAGTTGTGCGTGCCATGAGGTGCTGCCATGAGATGCGCGTGCGAGTGGACGTCGCCATTGTTTTCAAGTGCGCGCGAGTGTTTCTATCGACAATTAAATTTCTTTATATCTCTTAGAATGGCATATGTTCTAAAGATATTTCTGGCTATTTCTGTGAATACGAAATATGCTGAATTAATCGTACAGTTTCTTGTATATCTAATCTACATTCGTGTCTTATGGCGTGTTACTGATCACTGTGCAGCCATCTTGGACGAGTCCACTCTGTCACCAATTGACACGCGTACGTTTCAGAATAATAAGAAAATCGAAATAATTATTTTTCACAGCTTTATATCACATAACTAATTTTATTTCATTGATTAAGTAACACTCGACACCATTTTCTGAACTCCTTCTCGATACATTAATGTTGAATATATATGCGTGGGCGTTTGCATCACGTTAACCACCGGCGTTGCGATGCAGTTCACTTAGCAGTGCTGTAACTACTACTTTATGAACCGTTGCATAAAAAGCAACAAAATTATATACATTGGCAAATTTCTTTAGCACGAAGCAAAATTTCATTTGTCTTGTTTCTAAAATACAAAATATTTTTATATAAAATTCC
>NW_017100181.1:235945-248511 GCF_001263275.1 Habropoda laboriosa | reverse complement strand
CTATTCTTTTCTCAATTTTATTTGAAAAATTTAATATTCTAAATTACTCTTTTGATTTACATACAAAATCATTCTGTCAGTTATTTTCAGAGAAAAAAATATTTTCTTTAGCTGATTTATTCTTAAGGTTTCATCATATATCGCCTTCTATCCATCAGTTAACTTGTAGCTGTCATTGATCCGCTCCTATAAGCCACGACAACTTCTTGTAAACGCTTCCACTACGATCAGTGCAACGCACAGCGCAGCCAATCAGCCGGCCGGTCGGAATGTCGGGCAGTGAATCTAAGATAAGGACATGCAACGACTTCGAGGCTTCGCGTGAAAGCGGTTTGTCGTCACTAAAATTTGCTACGCAATAGTGTATTCGGCTTTATAATGTTTCTTCATAAATTCAAATTTGATAAAGTAGCAATTAACAAATTAATCTTTTAATTTAATATATAAAATTTCTTTCAAACAATCAAAAAAAGTAAACAATCATATTTGTAATATTTAAAGTAGATGAAATTTGAGATAAAATGAATTATATCGAAAGTTATTTTAACTTGCGTTAAAATGAATTCAGATAACATTAGAACTCGAGACTACTCAGATTCGTTTCTGTCGCGTGCCGTAGTCAGTACTTATCGCTTGCCGGCTTTTCTGATGCCGCTAAACAAGACGCGTCGTGCACTCTACTACTATCCCCCCTGTATCCCGAACACCCCCTCACACTTCTCTCCCCCTGTTTCTACTCTGTCTCCTTTCTATCTCCCCTCTCTCTTCACCTTTCTCTTTCTCCGATCAATAAAATAGCCCATCTCCCGCGAAAGCTTATCGTCCGTTTGAATTTCAGCGACTATTACCTGACTTTTTCATATACTACCAAGTTTTCATATTCACACCTTTACAGTAGAGCTTGCTTACAAATACATTTGAGAATACAATAATCTTGTTGTATACAAAGTTTCTCCAATTAAAGCAGCTTTTTAATAATTGAAAAGTTCAGTTTTAATTACTAAATTTTAAGTAATTAGTGCGGCAGAAATAAATTGATTTTTAATTAACAAACATTGATTTTTTTTTTTTTTTAGCTTTTGTCGTTTGTACATGAAATTATATTTATTGTAACACTCCATCATATGTTTCTACATTCGATTTTTTTCATACATTCAATAAATAAAAATATAATGTTATGTGTATTATATTTATTCTACCATTTTTCACCCTTATGAAACTGAATGTGGCATACTAGTTTAAAAATACTTTGAAATATTATGTGCTAGGGCGAATCAGTCTTTGTGCAGTTTATATACAAGGTTTATTTATAAAGGTCATTGTATTTTATGATCTTAAATCATCTTATCACATATGAATAATATTACTTAAATAAAATAATAAATTGTTAAAGTAAAATCATGTAAATTGAACAAGAACTTATGATTCAATCTAGTATTTCGAATGGGACTACATTGTTTATATATAAATTGTTTTTTTTTTTTTTTTAGATCAAAGAACTTGTTCTTGACAATTGTCGAAGTACGACTATTGTAGGTCTAACAGATGAGTTTGTTGCATTAGAATCGCTAAGTCTCATCAATGTGGGTCTTACCAGTCTAAAAGGCTTCCCAAAATTATCAAGTCTTAAAAAGGTAAGTAAATATGTGATTTTAAACACATGTATGATTTTAAAGTCAATAAAAGATAATGCATACTGAAATATATTTTAAGTAATTACTTCCTGTTACTTATATTAAGTTAAGAATAACATATAACATAATTTTTTATTATGATCAAAACATAAGAGTGTGATATTACAGAAGACTAATTACAATTGCTACTTTTATTTGGTACAGTTGGAACTTAGTGACAACAGAATTTCTGGTGGCTTAAACCTTCTCCAGTCGAGCCCTAAATTAACTCATCTTAATCTTAGTGGGAACAAGATCAAAGATCTTGATGCACTTCAACCTTTAGTAAGTTTTAGTATTTTAAATAGATTTACATATTATGTATATATTTTCTTTAACTATAAATATATTAAATTTGTTTTTTTTTTCTCTTCTTTTTTGCAGAAAGAGTTTAAGAATTTAAAGAGCCTGGATCTCTTTAATAATGAAGTGACAATTTTGGATAATTATAAAGAGAAAGTTTTTAGCCTTATTCCCAGTCTTCGATGTCTTGATGGGTATGTAATTTGATGGAAATTGAGGAATTCATTAATTTATGTAATCATTTTTCAATACACGAAGTTTATAAACTGTAAAACATTGTATTTTATATAATAGATTTGACACAGACGATTGTGAAGTAGATGACAGTGAAGGAGAGGATGATGAAGTAAATGGGAATGAAGATGGAGATGGAGATGCCAATGAAGAAGATAGTGAGGAAGGTTAGTTAAACATTGAAAGAACATTTATGTTCTTAGAGTATTTAATAAAACAATAGGTAATATGCCATGAAAAAAAATTCATATTTCAATCACAGACATGAAATTTTAGTTTCAGAGGAAGAAGAGGATGACGATTTTGATGATGGTGGTGTAGGTTTAGAAGCTGTATACAAGGTTGGGCTTGAAGTAAGTTATAGATACCTTATGCTTTTATTGCTAGAATACAAATAGTAATATAGTAATTCAAGTATACAAAGGATATAGAAATTCAGTCATAGATTAATTATAGATTGTTTGATCTAAAAATTATTGTAAATAAATTGTAAATGTTGTTAACTTTTATAAACTTCGATTAACATAATATTGATGTATTTTCTTCTATCAATGTAATGCAGGATGAAAGTGACGAAGATGAATTCCTTTGTGATGAAGAAGAAGAAGAAGATGATGATGACAATGAAGATGATGAACAAGATGAAGAAGAAGGTAAATAACTAATATACAGTTATTTACTTATTTTTGATTACTTATTTATGTTATTTTATTACTTATTGTAAGCTTTGTTTGCATGCTTAAACACACATTTGTATTCAAGACCGAATATTACATACGTTGAAATTCGGTTTTTTGGGACAAATTAGTCCTGTCCCAATGTGTCCCAATTAACCGGAATCCGCTGTATTTATTTCTGTATAGTTTTTAATTAAAATAGAATCGTTTATTTCATTCTTTACACTATAATATCTATTTAATAATATCAAGATTGTTTTAAAAAATTACATTTGTTGTCTTAAGTATTTTTCTTTATTGAGGAAAGAAGCTAACCATAATTTTGTCAAGATATAATGCAATAAATTGTATTACATTTATTTAATCATTTTATTAGAATCGTGTCCTGCTCGAGGTAAGAAGAGAAAACATGAAGATGGAGGAGATTCAGGGAACTAGAACCATAAAGAGCAGGTTTTTTGATGCTGTTAAATGAGTGTAAAATTCATATAAATAATAACAATAATTGAGACGCCGAGTGAACACCTGGGAATCAAACTAATTGACCGACCAATGACAGACTACAGTTAGTGGTGTGAATTTATCAGTAAATCATTGACTGACAAATTGTCTGTGGAACAACATATGATTACCATTGCGGAGAAGAGGAATGTGAATGAGAACGAAAAAGAGGATAATGATGGCATAAAATAGGACTGCATTCCAGCTGGGCACAGCGCGTTTTAGTTATACTAACGATATTTTATATAGAGTATATAGTTAGAGTATTAGTGGTGTTGCATAGGGGGTGGAAGATCAGATATTGAAGGACTTGAAAAAGGCAACAGTGGAGTTTTACACTTGAAGGAGCATATTTGTCTGTTAGCTCCAGTCGGCCAAAGGCTGGTCACGCTGGAATGCAGTCATCGTTAATCAGTACTAAGGTTACATAAGTTACATTTTAAATACATTATTATTGTACCATGAATAAGTATAGAGTAAATGAGGAACAACTTTTGTACAGGTTTACACCATACATTGAGGTGCATTACGCCTCTGTGATTTTTGGGACAGAAAATAAAGAGATAAATATATGTTGCTCATGCATTGAGCTTATATCTATGAAAGACGTATTAAGATAGGAATTTACATAATAAGAATGGAGGAATTTGAAAAAAAGTATATTTCGTTTATTAGAGTAATACTAAAGAAAGAAAATGATATAATTTATATCAACTAAAACAAATCAGTTTAGCACGTAAAAAGTATTTTAATATTTTCAGTTACATCATTTTGATATAAGTTAATTTTGGTGTTTCAAGGAATAATAATCTTGAAAGAAATTGTGAAATGGCACGAAAACATAATTGACATTGTGGTATCCTAACTTGTAATTTTTAGTAAATTTTAATTTCCAGATGTCTATGTACAATAGCAATATGCCACGCATAACATGGCTGTTAAGGTTATTGTTATTTACTCTTGGGCATTCCATGTGCTACGTGTTATGCTCTAATATAATATAAATTTATTTGATTAGTAACATTGTAATATCTTCCTGTTTCAAATTACAGACGTTCAGCTGTAACAGTTAAATGTTTTTTATATTACTAAATCATACAGCTTTTTAAAATAACATAATAGAATTACTTGTGGGATAGTATTGTTTATACACAACAAATCTAAATGTTCGGAATATAATATTAAACAAAAAAATCAAAATTGCTGTAAATCCATGATTACCTTTAATTTCTGTCTCTGAAGTTACCATAGCGCTGACACATCTCGTGATGATTAAAGTGCGAAGTTAATGGGTAATGATCATTAATATTATTATTAATATTAAATTACAATTATGATTTCAAAAAAATAATAACTATTTACACTTGGCGCTTTAGCACTTTTGAATTGTATTTAAAAAAGTCAGAAACGCAAAATTTAGATTAAAATGGAAAGACAAAATCTCGAGAAATAGGCGCAAAAATAAAAGATGGATCAGACGATGTAGTTAATGGTGAGACTGTGACAAGTGGATTACTGGACGGACTACCAATTAACTACGTAATCGTGAGAATGGATGGGAGTGAAATAGCGAGTGAGAGTGCAAGAGAGGATCGGTTTTATAAGAAAAAAATTGTGGTAGAATCGAGGATCTGGCGCCACTTTGTCGCCAGTTTGGTTTATGGCCTTATCCAATTTTTCCAAGACTAAAGCAAATTTATATTAGGTACAGTGAGTATATGACATGTACAGAACATTCCGCGCGTCCCGCGACACATACTTTTGTCAATTGCAATTTTGGATAGACCATTTACGTAAGGAAATCTATCACCTTCTATTATCAGATATATTACATCTCTGTATTGTCTGTCTGTTCCGTTGTTAAAGTGGATTTTTATCATAACGTTTGTTTATTTCGAGCAATCCTCATCACAAAATAAGAAAAAATAATTTATTAATAAAATCATTTACAAATCAAGAATGCTGTGTGATAAATATTATTAATCCATGTTCTTTTATTGTAATATACAATATATTTATAATATTTCAATTTTTGAAAACGTTTATAACATCTTCATCCTTTTGTTTTTCGTTTTTTTTTTCAGTTATCAGTTATCAATTAGTTTTATATTTTAACTTTGAATACTTTTTTGGAAAATTATTCTTATTAAATTAATTATCAGATATAAGTGAAAAGAGTAGGAGTCACTCAATGTTTAATTTGTAATTAATATTGAATGCAGTGCGGTATATATGTACATGAAGTACTCTATACAACATAATAGCCTGCTCTGTACAAGTCTCTTCAATGGATAACACTTACTGTTATTAAGATTTTGTTTAAAAGAATAGCAAGTTATTAAATTAAGATTCGAGAATTTAATACAATGTTGATTCATTTTTAATTATGTGTACGTGATTTTACCGTATATATCTTTTGTCCACTTTTTCTAAATCAATGTGAACACTTAAAAATGCTATTAAAAATTAGTGTGAATTTAATATCATAGAATTGAGATTTTGAATACCATAAAATACTATAAAATTTAATACATTATTGTAATACTATAGATCAGTATAAAAATGTTATTTTTAAACTTTAATTTGAAGTTTGAATTGAACAAATTTCTTTTCTATACGCTCTTGCTTTCATCAATGTTTCGTTTATATCAAATGGATCATCTCTGTTCTGTTATACCAACCGGTGAAGTGTTTGCTAGCGTGTACGGTGCTGCCAATACGTGTCGACTTATGAAAATGTGATAACCCAGTCTCGGCGCGCAGTTTTGTGCCGAGTCTTCAGTGTTTCTCCGCGCTTCCGTTTATGCGTTTTGGTTGTGGTTCGGTGTGGAAGCAAATAAAGTCGGCCAGGTTTCGAAGTTGAATTTTAGTGTTTTACGGACACAAGTTTCAAAGTCACCACTTTTCAAGTAACGTGAAGAAAATGGCTGAAAGTAAGGGTGCGTTGATTGCGAAGACAGTACAAAAACATGCAGGCAGAGCGAAGGAGAAGGTAAGTACCACGGAAAGACATATATTTGTACCTTCGTAACAGGTTTCCTTGAGCATGTCAGGCGAACGTATGCTCTCAATATAATTGTGCTTCTATAAATTTGTAAATCGTATCAGTTCCTCCTTTCTTGCTTTATGCTCTGTATTTCGATCTTTTTAAACGAATAGATATTGTCATTCAAATATCTTCAGGCGTACTCTCATAACCTCTTGGATAACCTGCTTCCTTCGCAGCAGTTACAGTTGATAAAATTTGACATTTAGTGACGGACGACTAGTTTGATAGATCCTTTATTCCGTTTTACAAACAAACCGGTAATTTGTTGGATTTTCTTCTTGCTTGCACAAAGGTAACTTATATAATCGGTAAACATGTACCAGTTGTGTAGCAGAGTTTCATTTAAAATGACAATTATGCAACTCTTGGGCCTGGTTCAGCGTAGTAATGCATATATTACAGGTAGATCTTAAACGAAATAATTGTGAGTCGGATAGATTGTCACGTGACATGAATATTTCACTGTTCGTTCTATGGAAGGATTACGTTTTCAGATCTGCGAATTCCTTCAAACAAACCAAGTTGTAATTGATCCTAAAATTATTTTAGTTCTTTTAAACATTTTTGTTTTATTTTACAGCTATTTCATGAATTATGTTATTTGTAATGTGATATTCCGCGAAGAATTTTTCAGATGGTGAAAATTGTTGTAGTTGTTAAAATATTAACCGTAAATTACAGTGTAAATTGTAAAATAGAAAAGTAAAGTCGATTGTCGTTTAACTTAATATAATCTGACAGGTACTTCGTTAGTGAATTTTATCGATCCTCCAACACAAAGCACGTTAAATCTCTTTTATGAGTATTCCCTGTAATTCAAAGTAGAATTGCACTTTTTTCAAACGGTTTATATTACATAACCGACATCTAACACGAGCTACATATTTCGTTTGTGCATTTTATGTTTGTAGAGAAAAATGAACACACTATTCATTTTATTGCGTTTAGAACTACGTAATATACGGCAATGTTTAACGCATATTACACAAACAATTATCACTACAACAAAGTTTTTGTTACTCAATCTATGATAACTTTTACATCTTTTATTAAAATGATAAATATTCTTACACGTTATTTCGAATATGAATTATTTTCGTTAAGTCTACATAATAATTTTAATAACTATGCAAGTTTCTTACTAAATCCTAAAGGTTAACCTAACCTGAAATGCCCGCAAAATGTTCTTCAAATTAATTAACTCGGCAATCATAAAAATTTGTGATAATAGTGATGTAGCTTCAAATGATATTTACGTATCGAAAATATTCAAAGCTTTCTCTCTATACATTTCACTTCTTTTCTACTCTAATTATCTTATTTGAACAATTCTTTTTCCAACAAAATATGGGATAATAGTTTCTTGTTTCGTGGGATACGATATTTGTTATTCCTTAATGTAAAAATCCGTAAATATATTTTCAAACTAAAATACATACGATACTTTCACGTAAATAAATGTCGTTCACATTATCTCCAAATGTGTTGCGATTTATTGAAGTTCAACGACGAAGGTATGCGGGAACATTTTGATAAAAAGCATTTTCTTTCCTGCATATTACGAAGATCACGTTGAAAGTTGAAAAGAAGTAGGTCATCGATAAGGTATGGAAGTTGTACAGAGATCATTAATTCCTTGGGAGCGTATTAGTCTTGCATTTTGATTTTCAGCAAAAGAAAACACGCCGGTGGCTCGTGCAACGTACCGTAAGATCGTATAATTCGTAGGTGTTTTAACTTGCTTTCATGATAGTAGTTGTTCAGACTTATCTGGTAGAACCGGTCTAAGGCATTGCTGCGCTAGGGTTACCACTCTAAAGCCAACGGCCAGTCTTAAATCGAGGGAAAAAAGGAAAATCTGTCTTCTACTGGGAATCTCGTGCTTAGTAAAAATCTGTGCTCTCCGAATTAGAAGGGCAGCACAATTCGAGTATGGTGTAATTATTTTTCACAGGTATAGCGAGAAATTGTACTTACCTGTATAAATAGCTAGATGGATTATTAATTAATCCTTATCGATAATGCTAGTTTTGATTAACGCTAAAATTATGTAGCAATTATTTTTTACAGAAATTGCATTTATATAAATAGCAGAATGGATCATTAATTAATTGATGATGTTAGTTTTGGTTTTTGTGAAAATTAGTACATCGTTTAAACATTTCATAAAATACATAATACGTAATCTATATTTATTATTTTCGTGAATTGTTATGATTTTTTAAATAGGAAGTTTTTATACAAGTTTTATAACAATTGTCAAATCTTTCGAAAGTTAAGCTGCCTTTCAAGGTATTCCGCGTGAAACCCTTCTAAGATTTTCAATATACTTGAAGTAAAATAATTCTTCACGGAAGAATTTCTTCTTTTCGTATTTGCTGTCCCATGTGACTCCTTTTTGAACTATTATTGTTAATTTATTTCGAAGCAATTTTGTTATTAAATATGTTCAGAAAATAATATTTCATACAGCGATTTAAGTAATTACCTTTCAATTCATTTTGCAACGAAATGTAATGCAACTTACGATGGTATTATAAAAATATATTTTAAGAGACACATTACAAAACATTTAACCTTGTCGATGTTTCTCTTTCCTTTTGCCACAGCTTTGCGTAAGGTCAAGAATCTTCTTCAACCGTTCAGAGAGTAGGAATATTTTATCAAACAAAATTAACAATATGAAATATGTTCGCAACATCAGTTACAATGCTGGCAAAATTTCTCATTTTATCTATTAGGTCATCCCATAAGTCCATGCTGAGAACGAAAAATACTTTAAGGAAATTCAAGGAAAAAGTTGCGAAACAAGATGGCGCTTACGTTTTTCTTTTTATTAAATTTAAAGGTTTGTTGGAAGTATTAATTTAAATTATAAATTTCGACACGAACTTACGGGATGACCTAATAGGAAACAATGTATGGTAATATTTGCGAAAAGCTTAGTTTGCTCTACGATCACGTTAAAAGAAATGAAAGCGATCTGTTGGATTATTTCTAACAACACCCTATGGAAATAATCAAGTGAGGACAAAAGTGTCTCTGGGTTATTTTAAACAAAGGCACTAAGGACTCCCATCAGGTGTGTCCTGGGTGTCCGTCTTCGAGTCACGCACTGCACAATGCGATACCATAATGTATGCCACGGGTGTCCAACCTTTCGATTTGCCTGGGTCATACGAAATATATAATACAGTTAATCGTACATAAGTAACAAAACCTCCTTTATTTTTTAATATGTTTTATTATAATGCAATTGAGTCGTGAAAAATGTCGCTAAAAATCACACAATAATGTTCAAAGTTTACGATATTGTGCTGTTCAGGGGCACATTGCGGCCCGCGGGCCGCAGGTTGGACACGCCTCATGTAAACAGTTCCTAGGTATAAGGGGACCCCAATTTTCCTTTTGGGCGCCCAGAAACAGTCCTTTAGCGTAAAGACGTTTCCTCTGAGTCCGTCAATAAATAGCACATCACAAAGTTAAACGACTGTTTCATTTCCATAACCCATTTCCAATACGATCAGATTTTAGAATTCGATTATTCACACTTTGACAAAGCAAAGCATTAGGTGTATACATAATTGATTCAAAGCCACGATGGTATTCGCGAGCTACCGGAAAAATGGCAAAAGGTCATCAACAATCACAGAAATTATTTTAACGATTGACCTGTTTTCATACATTTTAAGTAAACCTTTGATTGTACCCAAAAGTCGGAAAGAATTCATTTCTACACCCGATACATTGGAAGCGTAAAATGTTCGTTACCAATTTAAAATCGATAATAAATAAAATTTTAAAAAAATTCTCTGAAATCTTCCTGATATAATCTCTATACACTCTGCTGATTTACAAATGTCTTGAAAGTACACAAGCTGATAAAAAAAGTTTATTTAGACAATTAATTATGCGGTAAGCTTTATTGTATTAGGTTTATGCAAAAGTTTCCACGCTGAAAGACACTGTACGCTTCTTTCCTTATTTAAATTTTCACAGTTTGGTATTTCTACCGAATGTATTACGTATAATGAAAACAAATGTCCGTTTCTGAAAAATATGCGATGGAAACTTTTGCATAGACTTGATAGAATAAAATTGCACAGATAAGCTTGGCCAACGTTCTAAAGAACGGACGATAGATTTGATCACGGGAGCATTGACACTAAAAAGTTCACCAAGTCACTCGAGGCGAGGAAAGCCAGTGTTCCTACGTACTAGAAACTAACGACCATTAAGACAGCAAAGGATCCTATGCTTTTTCTCGCACCGCAGAAGTGCAGCATGTTGAGCTGCGGTATCATGCATTATGTCGGAATTTATCTTTGCATTTGCTTGACTGGCGGTGAAACTGAGAGGAAGACTCGCCTGTAACGAGAACCTAGAAATCCGAGTTGAAAGTGTTTCATGATCGTTTCCGCCGACAATAGAGGAAACTGAGACAACAGGAATTTTGTAAAATGGTTGCCAATTTTTGCAGTTGCGTGTACAGTTAGCTTTAATCACGATCACGAAGTTGATAAAAGATGTCCGCGTTCAAAGATTTTACCGTAGTTGAGTATCGTTTCAATCGTGCACTGTACCATTATGATCGTAATTTTTACTTTGGGTGTAAGTCGCTAGTTGACTATTTGTTATTGAATACTACTTTCATTTTCGGTGAATGACAATCCTGTGTGATGTTATTGTGCGAGCCACTCAGAAGCCAAAATGATCAACTCTACTTTTTCATATTCTTCCAATTTTAGAATCGAAGCGCATGCCTGGTGCTTAATTTTTCACAAATAAAGCAAATTTAATAAATTTTATTTTATGGAGTTAGTCACTTTGGCTTCTGAGTCGTTACAATCGATACACCTTTGCCAACGCGTCGCTAATTTATTTGTTCCATTTACGGAAAATCTATGAGGTTTGGAATCAACAAAGTCCAGGTTTGGAGTTTGGAGTAAACGAAGACCTCCTGTTCCACATTGCGTTCAATTCGAAATGCTTTCTCCTCTATAAAATGGTCAAAATGTTTGAGCAGATGACGATCTGTTGGCGGAAGGTCCGGAGATTAGGGAGGGTGGATGTTGCAGAGTCTCATATCCCAGGTCGTTTAACTTTTGCACTGTAATTAATGATACATGCGGTCGGTCGTTATCATGCGAAAGAATCGGACCCTTTCTGTTGACTAGTGCTGGACGGATGACAGACAGCTTTTGATGCATTTTGCTAAGTTCGTTGCAGTACTTATTTGCCGTAATCGTTTCTTCCTTTTCCAAAAAATTATGGTGAATAATTCCGTCAATAGATCACCAAACCAGATAGAATTATCTTTTCCGGATGTGCTTCAGGTTTTGGAAAGTGTTTATTTACCGATTATCATAAAGTACCCAGTTTTCAGCGCAGGTAACAATTCTGTCGCGAAAAGGGTGTTCAATGTTCCGCAGGATATGCAAAGAGCAAATGGAGGCACGAAACATTCGCTGATTAGCGGATAACTCGTGCGGAATTCACGTATGCATTTTGTTTAGCTTTCCTATGTTTTGCAGATGGCATAAATAATTAGTGAAATGTTGGCAAAGGTGTGTCGATTGCGGTGGTTCTTGTTTTGAATAAATCTGTCAACATTTGGCGGAGTTACGATGATTTAAATCCGACAGAACTTTCCGAATGACCTAATAAAGTAGGCATCAGGCATAGAGACAGATTTTATATTCAAGTAATTTCTCTGATTAACACTAGAACTACCAGCCCAGTCAAAATGACCCATTAGCGACTTTCCAAAAATGAATTTTTACGTAAGTAAACCGTGATTGGAAAATTCGATTCATACCGATACAAATAGAAGTATACATGTAGAATGTAAATTCGGAAAGTTACGAGCGATAATACTTACCAGTATTGAACATTCACGTCTTTTCGAAAGGTGCTAATGGATCATTTTGACCCGGTCGGTAGTTCTAGTGTTAAACAAAGGCACTAAGGCTTCCACCAGATGTGTCTGGTGTCCGCCTTCGAGTCTGCACACTGCGATACCATAAAGTAAACAGTTTCTAGGTATAAGGGGACCCCAACTTTCTTTTTGGGAGCCCAGAAACAGTCCTTTAGAAGATTCAATAGCGTAAAGACGTTTCCTCTGAGTCC
>NW_017100181.1:221058-235893 GCF_001263275.1 Habropoda laboriosa | reverse complement strand
TTGTATTTTTCGAAAATAGACATTACCCGTACCGTTCAACTTTCTCCTCAACAGTTATTTTCTATCTCTTACCAAATTTGAGATATAACCCGTCCCAATTGCGTGACGCACCCTGTATATACTATAATTTTAGAACAACGTGTTTGTGTTTATCACACGCAACGCACTGTATATCGTGTCAAGTAAGTTCTAAGCTAAGTCTAAATTGCATTATCAGTATTCTCTGAACTTAACTTTCGCAAATATTGCAAATAAGAATTTGCAACTTAGCTTCGTTTTATAAAATTAAAGTTACTGCATATTTTTCGTAATGCCATAATGAACACTTGAAACTACTAATCGCACTAGTCGTAAATAAAGAGCTGTGAAAAATTTCTTTGTATATATTATTTATTCAATTATCACGAGAATTCTGACGATATCGTTGAGATAGTGAAACAAGTATTTCTTGTTCTTAATCCTCGCAAGATATCGCTTAAGCGTTTCCATGAAATCCTCTTCGAAAGCAGTCCAATTAGGAAAATTTAGGGTGGGGGTCGGTAGTTTGTATACGATTAAAGTGACTTCGAGTCTTGAAAGTAAATAACGATTGCACTGAACTCTCTCTGTTTTCGTTCTTTTACTTAGCATTTGGCAGCTGTTTTCTAGGAAATAGACGGATCATAGGACAATGATTCTGCGTGTTTCACCACGAAGGAAATCGCATGAAAGTGTAAATACGGAAGTCTCCATGCTCATAGTCTCCCTAGGCTACGATTTCTATCGTGTCCACCTCGCCTACCAGTTACTATTCTCGTCGCCGTGTCCCGGACGCTTTTGCTCCGTGACTGTCGGCAAATATATCTACGAGCTTGCAGCTTTCGAACATGCTTTTGCCTCTTTCTCTTCAGTTCGGTTACATTTGAATTTTTTCCCGAAACCGAGACCATCGTGCACCCAACAGTGCACTATCGTGAGATGCGCAATTAAGAATATGTGAAATTTGTCGAACGATTGGAGTTCATAATGCAGAGGGAGCGAGATACGTCAGAATTTTTCGTTACACTATCATTTAGGACTTATAATGTTCCATAGTTAAATTCAATTCTGTGAGCAACGGCGTGAAACGGTTTCTTTGGCACCGTCCCAAACTGTGGACATGATTCAGTTCGTACGAGTGATCGGAAACGAGAATTGTCGGTTTTTAACACTTTCTGGAATCGTATTTTTCGGCTCACGAGGGGAATTTTTTGGAAAAAGAAAATTGAGACAGTAGTAATAATTTGAAGAAAGGGTCGTGATTTTCTTCTTTTGTTGCTCAGAAATGGTTCAATTTATTTAAAAATGGTCCCGAGAGCCAATAACGAAATTCATTTAGAGTGTTCGTGTGAGAGATGACGTTAATCGTATGAACGGTGAGGCAGTTATTATGTCCAATGTGTTGAAAAATGCTGTTTCGAGAAAAAGGCGTTTAAAGTTTTGTAATGATACCTGTGGAGCTGCACGACCCATTTTGTTTGAACGGCTGTAACTTGGTCAATAATTTGAGTTTCGAGTTTGCTTTGGGCTTAAAGCATACATGTACCTTTCAGAATATGTAAAAAAGAGTCGAGTTTTTGAAATCGAGAAAGAAATTCACTGTTTTGCAAATTAAGTTTTTCTACAAAATTGTTTTCTTAAGTTTTTGCAACAAAAGTAAAGTCAAATGTAAATGTATTGATAAGAAATTCAAAATTTCATTGCATGTAATACATAAAATACTTATTTAATAGTAATTACCAATTCGTTACATATGGAGTTCATAATTATTAGACTGCGGATTTTTATGCATTTATAGGAAATTTGAAGGTGCAAAATTGCACAGAATGCACGTAATATGAAGAAATATACAAAATATCTAAATTATAGTGCTCTCTATAGTACCTGGAAGGTGAAATAATTTTCTACCGAAGTTTCACTTTTTTTTTACTATATTCTCAAAAATATGAATTTGCATGAAAATCCGCAGTCTAATAATTATATACGAGTATAGTATGAAAATTGTGCGCAAATACTCAATACAGGGATTTTTTTGTCATTTTTAGGTTAATTAATTTCTGGGTTTTAAAGTATTCGGAATTTAATACAAAAACGTCTTAGCCCCTTAACCTATGATTTCTTTTCTGACTATGCATCTAAGCGTCAGCCATTTTCTATTCTAGTACTGTATCAGGTAACAAAAACTAATCTGTTACAAATTAATTGCACTTAGTAATCCTGTCTTACAAATTAAAATGAAAGTTAGGATTAGAATGAATTTTTCTTACTAATATAACTATTTTTCTCACATCTTGACCAAAATCTCTGCCACGAGTCTGACACGTTGTTATAGGTTAAGGGGTTAATCAAGTAAAAATAAATCACCTGCTGAAATGGTCACAAAGGCAAACTATTAGTTGCAGTACTAATCGTTATAAATTCAACATTACATCTTTCTCTTCTGCAGTAAAGTAAAATCGGAGCAAGTCTGTTTTTCACTGAATGGTTAGTCTCTAAACAGGCCTCTGTTGTATCGACATTTAACTTGTCCAGAATTCTTACAATTCACTGGAAGGCGTAACTTCCTTTAAATTGTGATTTGAGTTTGGAACAAAATATGAACGAAAGGGTAAATTCGATTAGTAGAAGGCTGAATTCGACTTGCAAAAGCGTGAATTTGATTTGCAAAAAATTGACTTTGGAGTGCAAAATCTGTACATCTGTGAGAGTATTCGCAGAGTAGATCTTATCTTCGAACGATCCTCTGTCAGTCGTAGTATCCAAAGGGAAGAAAATGTAAAACGGAGAACCGATGACGCTGGCCCAGGTCCAGCGGAGTCATTTAACTCCATATAAAACACACAAGAACGGTTGACGATAAATGCAGTCAGGCTGGCGAGGCAGGCGAGGCGAGGCAAGGCAGACAGGCTTCTTCTCTTCCCTCTTCTTCTTTCTCGTGTTTCTTCACGTTTTTTCTTTTTGTCCTTTTCCTCCTTCGATCTTCCTTTTCTCTGTTTCCCCCCATTTCACGTCGTTTTCTTCTTATTCAACGTTAGGTTTAGAGCAGCGAACGTACAGCAGCCCCGTACGCGAGTTCCAACGTTTTCTTCTTACATCATTCACCGCGGGCTATATGCGTTACGTACAAACGTCACACACGAACGTGATACTCGATGACGTTGAACCTTACAGATATTAATAACCAGCACCGATTTCACTGTGCTTTTCGGTCGAGTAAAAAGGCAGAAAGACGTCTATTGAGAGCCTCTGCACGTAAAACGCTGATGTCGCGTGCGTGAAACGATAGCAAATAGAGAACTGTTGTTACGTAATGCATTAGCTTCCTTCTAGCTTTTCTCGTAAACGCCTCGTACTTCTGACCAAGTGTATAATCACCCATTAAGCTAGGATACTCGATTTTTAAACGGTCCAGCTGTTGCTGATTCTTCTAGCGAAGTGTAGCTTCGAAATCACGTTCGTCTGTTTTTTAGTCTTGAGAAATCTTCTATTCGATCTTCATTGATCGTTGTTCTTATATACACATGCATCTAGCCTTATTCGTGTTGCATAATTGTATCTTTCCAATTTACCTTTTTCGCGTGTTTGTACTTCTGTATATTTTTACTTGGTCGACATATTATTAGGTCATCCCATAAGTTGGTGTCGAACGCGGAAAATGTTTTAATGAAAATCCAAGGAAATACTATTATTTATTTATTTATTATACATACTCCGTGTCTTACGGCTTAGGAGGGCTTCCGGTTATACATGCATTGCTATTTTGTCTCTTACACTATTCACATCTTCATTTTTTGGTTTTTATTCCAGTTAACTTAGATTTAGACTTAAATTAAATTATAATGCGGATTATTGCACTATGCCTTCAAATAACAGCGCCTAATTTATGGGAATCTCTTTGGATTCACAGCGCGTAATTTATGGAACCCAAGGAAATACTATAGTGGGGACATAATAGTCTTAGCAGAAGAAAAGATAGGAAAAAGTTGTGGAACGAGAAGGCGCTTAGGTTTCCTTTTTCAAATTTGAAGGTTTGTTAGAAATATTGATCTAAATTATAAAACGTCCTGTTTTAACAATTTAATGTGTCTTTCGTAGCAAGCACGAAAATTTCTTCTAAATTTTCTTCAATCTTGTATATAGATAGATATAATAAATATTGGGTCATCCCATAAGTTCGTGTTGAACGCGAAAAATCTTTTAATAAAAGTCCAAGCGACGACATAATAGTCTTACGAAAGAAAATAGAACAAACAGAAAGTAGTTCCGGAATGAGAAGGCGCTTTGTTTTTATCAAATTCAAAGGTTCGCTGGAAATATTGACCTAAATTATAAAATTCTACATTTGAGTTCTGCGATCGGTCGCATCGATTTAAAGGCATAAATTGCATAGTTTATCACACGTTGAAATTACTTCCACTAAAATTCTTTATTTTTTTAAGTTCTTTAAAATGGTAGACATACGACGATGAATTTTGGAGCGGTTGAAACTGTTTTGAATATTGCACTGTTCAATTAATTTACTTGCTTTCTTCGCAAATCTTTCCTTTTCGCAACACTTGACAAACTATATTTTCTATTTGTGTTGCGAAATAACCCTGGCGTTTCCAGGCAGGTATAAAAAAGATCGGAGGAACGCACTGAAATCGTGCCAAGAATCGAACGCTGTCCACGATGTTGTCTGCGTATCGAGGAACAGGTGCAACGACTAATATACGCTCGTCAATTTGTTTCGCGTGTTCTTTTCTTTGCCCCGGCAATAAACGTGCAGCGTATATTTGTCTGCTATTTCACCAGGTTTCCAAAAGAAAATAAATCGAAGATTACGATATGGTGCGACTGAATATAGTTTGTTATATTTGTCGCTGCTGTTGAATGTACACTGCTCGTGA
The DNA here is from genome assembly GCF_001263275.1 of Habropoda laboriosa. NCBI lineage: Eukaryota > Metazoa > Arthropoda > Insecta > Hymenoptera > Apidae > Habropoda > Habropoda laboriosa. The sequence goes on along the minus strand of NW_017100181.1, from coordinate 230,986 downwards.
AAAACATTGCAACACCTAGAAATTGGGGTTGCACAAATCTGAAAATCACATATGTCTTTCTTTAACCAAATTTTAATCATTTTTCACTTTCATTACCCCGAACGATATGTGTAAGTTTCAGATTTCGTTTTTCAGGTGTTGCGATATTTCTTTCTGAGAATTTCAAATACAAACTGAGCAACATTTTTTCTCTAGTTTGTTAAATATGTGTAGAAAGATGTAAAGATTCCGATTTTTCCACATCTTCCACATAAAATTGTTGTTTTCACAAAATAAAGGAGTTGTCTAATAAAGATTATCGTTAACAGAGAAATACTTTTACTTTTGGCTTGAAATACTTAAGACTTTTGGGTGAAAAAGGACCTAAGATCCTCACAAAATAAAGGAGTTGTCTAATAAAGATTATCGTTAACAGAGAAATACTTTTACTTTTGGCATGAAATACTTAAGACTTTTGGGTGAAAAAGGACCTAAGACCTTATGTGTAATAATTTTTGTTTCCAACGCGACATATGAACCTAGACGATAAACGTTTAAAATAATGTTAAGGAACGTAAACTTGATAACAGCAACAATTCCTGAAAATATAAAAAGGCGGTGGGTCAAAAAAGACCCGAAGACCGCTCTAGGGTTAAACGATATTTGTTTTAGATATAAAGTTCAGTACTTTGCACCATAATGGTGAAATTTTTGTTTAATTTCCCAATTATATATGTAAAATAATCGAAATGAAATTGAAATTCAGATATAAATGGAATAGTTTTCTGTTCAAACTATCGGAAAAGCTGCATCAGAATGTATTAACGATAACGCTGTAACAAAATTTAGTATTAATATGGGAAAATATAATGTATATGCAGGATAAGAATAATTTTACAAAACTGAATAACATTTACTGTTACCAAAGTAAGATTCGAGAATATAATACAATGTTTATTCATTTTTATTGTGTGCTTGTGATTTTATCGTACAATATTTTTCTTCCATTTTTTTCCCAAGTCAATCTGAGCACTATTAAAACCCTTACACTCGAAATTTTCGATACCGTAGAATACTGTACAATTTAATACTACGTTGTAATACTGTGGAAGCTGAATAAGCGAGTTATTTTTAAATGTTGATTTGAAGTTTGAACTGAGCAAATTACAGCGTTCAAAGTTAATGAGTAAACTACAAGGATATAAACTTCAGTAACCATTAAGTGCACAAATGTTAATCGCACTACCACATATTACTGTATGCTTACATATTTACACCTTCCTAAAGAACTAACTTAAAAATTTAATACATATATAACGTATAACGAATGTCTCTACGTATCGCTGAAATGAACCTTATCTGAGGTTCCAAATACATAATTAGCCCCTTAACCTATGATTTCCTTTCTGACTATGCATCTAACTGTCAGCCATTTAATGTTTCAGTACTCTATCAGGTAACGAAAGCTAATCTGTTACAGATTAATTATATTTACGAATCCTTAATTTCAGAAATTAAAACGAAAGTTAGGATTACGATGAATTTTTCTTACTAATATAACTATTTTTCTCACATCTTCACCATAATCTCTGTCACGAGTCTGACACGTTGTTGTAGGTTAAAGGGTTAAAAAAAAAAACTGAACAAATTTCGTTTGCATACACTTTTGCTTTCACCGAAGCTAGAACGAACAACTTCACAAAACATAGGATGTCTAATGGAACATCTTAATCGTTGTCCACGTATAATGTGTGAAACATACGTTGAACGCGTCACAAACATTACGCACTCCGATATAAAATTACCGATCATTCACGCAGAAATATATGTGCGTCGTAAAGTAGATATTTGTAAGTGACGTAACTGGAAAGAAAGCAGAGTGGAGTGTCGTGTCACGATGTGTAATCCTGGTAACCTCGTTCAACAAGGAGGAAATGCAACTTGGTTCGAGCTACTCGAAGAACAGAATATTCTGGCACCGGTCTGATATCCTTGTACCTGCAGCACGCGTTTTGTAACGGGAGCTTTCCTGAGTCACGAAGATTAAAGGATTCACGGTGCCGTTGTCGGTCGGTGCAACACCCGTTGCATACAAAATGCACAAGCAAGCCACGGACAGGAAACGTTGGCAGCTAGAGGAAACGAGAGAACAAGTAATACAGAAGGGAGACACGAAGTACAGACGAGAGAGAAGGGGACAGAGACGTTTCGTTCACCCTATACGAAACGGAAATGGAACGAATCATCGTCGCCCCATTGTAATCTTCGTTCGTCTCATTTCGTTCAATTAGGTTGTGAATTTAGATCGAGATCACCTACAGCTCGTGAATTGTCCTGCAGCTTAGATTTCGCGTATAAAACTTTCAATTTGTTCGTTGCAACGTAGTAGAATTTAGCGGTTCCAATGTTTCTTTTTTTTTTGTTTTCTTTAAATATAATTTAAGGTCGCACATCAACATCTTGGTCATTAGCGGCCATAGTTGACTGTTATTCTATATTTCACATAAAGGTTTATTCTGCGGATAAGTTGAGATCTTCTTTTGCTTCAAATATTTCTTTAATATTATTGTTAGGTATTTAGAGTTGGTTTTTGGTGTCTCCTATGTTCTTACATTTCAATAGAATGTTTGGAGGTTATGTTTTATTTTTGTCTGTTTTGTGGTGATATGATTGGTACTGGTGTAATCCATTTCGGTGAAATAATGATAAAGGTGACACGTTTCCTTATTATAACAGGTGGGGCAAAATTAACTCTTCTATTGGAAAGAGCTGTTATTTTTTATTTTGACGTTCACTGTCATTTTTCTTCTCCAGTTGTGTCTTTCTGCTAAAGCCACCAAACCACCTTGGTTCTCACAAATTGCGTCAGTACACTCTTCCGTTACTTCTAGTTGGTTCTCAAAATCCATAAATTCACAAAGTCCAAATCCAACCAAGAACGTACACGCCCCAAAATTCCGTGCCGATCCGCACCCAAATGACCAACTACGTAACGGGTGTCTCGAAAGTTTTCGTCAGTGCTGCTCTCTGATGGCACGAATGTGAATCCTATTTCTGCTTTGTAGGGGAGTTGTTCTTATAAATCTACTACAAATACAATTTCACATTTCAAAACAGCGCATTGGGCGCAAGCTGGGGTCTCACTCTCTGTGGAGCGACATTTTAAAAGCTTACTCCTCATAAACAACAATGTTACAAACAACCTAGTTATACTTCCAAAATAAAATACTTATTTCAAAAACAAGAGGCTGCTGAAAATGGAAACGCCAAAGTTATGAGGATCCGCTGTTCACCAAGAGGTTGATATGGGAATTTTTAAAGATCGAATGGTAAGTGTCGTTTAGGAAGGTCTCGGAAAATCCTATGCAGCTAGGGTACTTTGAGTATCTGAAGTACAAGGACTTTTCCGGGCGATAAAACATTTCGTCGTCAGAGTAAATTTGAACTGATTTATTTTTACACTCTTTTTAATGCAAATATATGTATACTAATGTTGTGTTTTATTTTCAAGACTTTTATTTCCACTGAACCTGAAAAAAATGTGTATGAATTTGATTAACTGGAAATAGACTTCTTTTGAGGCTTCGTAACGATGTCGCGCCCAGGACCTTCAAAAGTATAAATGCAGCCCTGTTTCAAATGCACCTATGTACACAAATGCATAATAGTAATGCAAAGTGTACAATATCTAAAACCACTCACGACATATTTTTCTACTTCTTTTTCAAAGATACATTTCCGGCCAGTTGCTTCGGACACCCGGTATATAGATATATATTATTACGAATGTATGCAAACGTACAGTTACTAGTATTATAGAATACTGCTTGAACGCGTGTGAAAAGGAAATCTTAGATCAGTGTAATAAGTGATACGGGATACTTTCAAGTTACAAAATGATCATTATTTTACTTAATGCAAATACTTAGTAAATTGCCAATCTCTAAATGTAGAAAAAAAAAGTATAATTAAAATAATTGAATATCTTTTATGTATTCCTGGTGCAAATGTACCAGTTGATAGTGTGTTTTCAATAGTAAGTAAAATTTAGGCAATGATAAAAGTCAATTAATCAAACTGCAGTCAGTTTTATGAAGAAATTTGAAATAATGAAGGATTACTGAAAGCGATTTCTTCTTCAAATAAATATGTGTATTTAAACATTAAGTACTTAAATATTAAGCAATCGTTATATTTAATAATAAAAATGTGGAGAGTTTGACTTGTTTGTTTTTTCTAATTCGTTAAGTGCAGCAATTAAATTAAAACGTAATTTTATTTCATCACAGTTATGAAATATATCCGTTTCTTTCATTCAATAAAAATGCGCTGAATTTGCCTTCAGAAAATCTGGTCAGTTCACCAATAGGTGACCAGAACATATTTAAAATGATCAAAATATCAAAATTGAATGGCGTTAACAAGTTAGTATTTTCACCGACATTTTATCGATCGTTGGCAGAAATAAGTGCATGGAATTTCTCATCAAACGTTTGTTACACTATCCTACGAAAGGAACGCAGCTGGGAAACGATGATCAATTTGCTAGACCGCGTGGAAAATTATAGCGAATAGCTGAAAGAAAAGGCAGATTAGCTGAAGAGGGAAAACAAATGACAGTTATTTAGAAGAAAACAAACGGTACGTGTGTTTAGTGATAGGAACTGGGTGCGCGTACGGTGATTCTTTCATCTGGGTTACGACCCAGTTTTGCTATTCTCAGCGAAACTACCAGACACTTCGCTCGTCGCCAGAAAAAAAGGTTAATGTCGGCATACCTCTAATCCACGTGCTCATCCAATCAAAATGCTTAACCCATGTCAACGAATGTGAACTAGTATTTTGTTTTCTTTTTCTTTCTCTCTCTCTCTCTCTCTAACACTTGGAAAGAAACACTTTGCAGGAATCATTCAGAAGAAATTGTCGACAAAAATGGATCACCTTGTTTATCGTGTTTATCATGGTTCAGTGCTTAGCGCATTTCGCAGTTCTTCAATTAAATTACACAGCGTATTATGTCATTTATGACCCCATTTTCTGTGTTCACAGATTCCTTCGGCAATTAACTTCTAGCTTATTCTTCTTTATTCAAAAGGATTCTACATTTAAAGGAACGTTCTTTCTCGGTTTTTTAGCAACTATTGTACGAAACGCTGGAACATTTCCAATGCGTACACGAGGAAAAGAAAATACACAGCTCTTAAGACCGTTTTATTTCGAATTACTCACTCTGTTGCCTGTATATTCCGTGATTCTCAACCGATAACACTGCTTTTATTTCTCCGCGTCTCTGTAGATACTACAGTTTCTTTTTCATTTGCACACAATTCTGGAATACTTTAAATATAGCGCATAGGCCGTGTCGAAGAAATATGGGACATTTCGTAGCATCAGGAGCCCAGCTTTCCACGTGTCTCTAAATTTCAACGTATATTCAAATAGGGTTGATGGCTGGGTACAAATTTAGACGGAGTGCCCCTAGCCAAACCATTATTCTTCACAAGCTAACTAGTTCGGAAGCCAAGGTGCAATTGTCGTGCGGCGCTTGACCTATTGCCGACCAGTCATTCTCACGTTTGCGACGTTGCAAAGGATTTAATTAAATTTCTCGGGTTAATCTGGTACGCGGATCTGACCGGGCGTTTAAACCACTTACGCGTGGCGCTTTTCGTTTCTTCTGGTTGGCGCCACTTTGTCATATATTTACGGTATGTACATGCGAAACTAGGACTAAATGTGGAACGTTCTAATTGCAAGACAGTTTAACAACTCTCGGGACACTTTCTCGGCTATAGAGCATCATTGTTTTCGTTCTCGACGAATTTTTGCTCGAAGACAAAAGTAACCAAGTAGAGTCTCTTGATTAAAGGCGTGTTTCTTTTACCACGTTGCATTTCTCCACGTTTGGCCATGTTACATTGCATTGCGCGTGATTGCGTGGCCCCGCCGATTTATCTCTGTCCCGGTTCGGTCTCAGGGTGAACTAGGTGTGATCAGATATCTCGGGCTTCGGGGAATGTTTCAAAATTGAGAGCAGCACACTGTCTGGTTTTACCGTTTTACTTATGATACTTGACACATTCGCAGCCGATCATTTTTCCGCTTTTCTAATACCGAAAGCCGGTTAATGTAAAGAAATTGAAAAGCTGGTTGACGCAGACTTCTGTCGTTAAGGATGAGAATTATAAGATTTGTTTTCGAGAAAATGAAATGCTCGAAATCGTTAAATATGCCAACTCAGCGGCAACCAAAAGAAGCATTCGAAATGACTTGAATTCACGTCAGCGGGAGGCAGAAAGAGGATCATAAATGACACGAATTCACGTCAGCAGTTGTTAATGTGTTAATTAAGAATTCCGCCAAATTTCTGTATTTCGGTATTTTCAAATTCTTTGGTATTTCGTATCTTCCTCTTTCAAATGCCCATGTCCGTTTCTATGTACACAATTTTTATTCGTGATATTTATTCAGTTATCCCTTTCTCTGCTTTCTAACTCTGACGAATTTTATAGCGTAACAGAAATTTAGCGTGCGTGTGTGATATAAGTATTGCAAGGTGTTATCTCTAAAATTATAAAAGATAGCGAGGAAATTCTTTTTGCAGGTATTTTTGGTTTTGTGGAGTCCTTTAAATGATACAGGGTACTGTTGCCAGTCTCCCGGAGGCTGTGAAGGAGCATCTTTCTCTCTTTCAAATATTAGGTCATCTTGATAGCTCCCGCGTTTTAAGTCGTTCACTTTGAAAAACTCCATTGAAATTAGACATTTTATTCGATACAATTTTCACAATGTTCGATATACTTTTGCCAACGTATTGCAGGAGCATTCATTCCTTGTATGTAAAAATCCAAATTTCTAGGAGAGGGAAACTGCTGAAAAGCATTTTCAATATTCTTCTGTTTTCTAAATCGTTTTGGCGTAACGAAATTGTCAAGTGAGCAGGAAAAGTGAAAATCGCTTGGAGATAAATTAGGGGAACATGAGTGATTAGGTAGAACTTCAATACCCAGTTGATGCAATTTTTGTACAGTTGTGCTTGCTATCTGTGGTCTGGCATTGTCATGTAAAAAAATAGGATCTTTTCTGTTGACCAAGGTTGGTTGTTGTACCTTCAGTTTCTGGTGGACGACCTCCAGTTTGTTACTGTATAACTCTGCAGTGATAGTGGTGCTTGATTTTAGGAAACTGTATGAATTAATCCCGAAGTAGACTACCAAACTGTGAGCATGATTTTTTCGGGTGTAAGCTAGGAAACGAGGAATTAATGCTTTTGTAATATGTTAGCAAAATCGAATATTATGGAAATTATTTTATATAAAAATGTTTCATTTCAGTGGAGTTATGTTTCTTCCAAAATGAACGCCTTAAAACCGCGGGAACTTTTAGGATGACGGAAATTCTATTAAGCATGTTCTGCAATACAAGCAGTACTACCTGAATGTAACGCTACAAAGTCTCCAAAGTGTCTCCTTCATTTCTGCCTTTTAAAATTCATTACACACTATTATATAAAATACAGCTATCAATTTAAAAAGAGCTAATGTTATCGGTATTACGGGAAAGCAATTACACGTACAAAAAGTTTATTATTGCTATTATTATTATGTGTACAAAATGTAGTAACACTTCATTCTCTTCCATTACTCTCACGAATTTACTGTTTCTGAGAAAATCGCTGGAGCTGGTACACATATACACACTATGTATATTAAGGCATTGGCAAGGGAAATCGGATGTCGTAAATTTTGCTTTCTAAATAAACATTCAACCACCATTGCGTCGTGTTTTAGCCAATTGGAGAGTATTTTTCTCTTGGGGAAGCCAATCGCATCTTTTCTGATTTTTCCAGAAGGCTAGAAAAGCTTTGAAAGAACATTATCATTTAGACAACGGAAGCGAATCTGTGAAAGAGCTGCTCTATACGCTACTTTATAGTTACAAAGTAATAAGTTAATTAGTTTTAGCTCGGTATAATCAGTTCAGTGTAATTTATTATGTTTCGGAGTACTTTTAATGTAGGTTTAATTTATTCTTCTTCTCTTTTTTTTTTTTTTTTTTCGTGCGTCCACGTGTGCATGTTAATATTGCAGTGTATAATAGTTGTTCTTCGGTTATCGTGTTTGTTGTGTGCATAGTGTAAACCGTGTTTGCAGCACGCAAAGGAATTCCCATTTGAAGAACTTCTCAAAATGCATTTGTGTCATAGTGAAGCAAACGGTAGTGCTCTAGAGGCCAGTAATGTCGTTTATGGCGTCGAATATCATCGTCTTCTTCTCTGCAACTTGTACGAGGTAAGGTGTTCGTCATTTGTCGTTGGCTTTGAGGATCACTGCTCATGTCTTGAGGTGCTCTACATTAGTTGGCGTAGAGAGATTTGCTCGGTCATAGGGATATTTTAAAATTTTAATAACTAAAAAACGAAGGATCAAACGCAATTTTCTTATTCTTCATTTTCGTCTTATTTTCACTTGCAGAATCACCTCTTATATTTTCTACCAACTATTCGCTGAATATCCTGTTATGCATACATGATGATTCACATAACTCGTTCACCTGAATAACTTCTAAAATATGCACTGGTCGAATAATTGTTATATACAAAAGTTGCACGACTTTGAGAGGGGGCATTATGAAACGAACGTACACTACCGGCCAAAAGTTCGGAATCACCTCCCACTTTTCGTCAATATTAAATCTGCTGCTAACTTTTTATAGATTTGAAGTTTATCTCAATTCTACATTTATCAATTTATCTCATATCAATTGACTCGAATGATAAAAATTCTCAAAGTCGCTGACTTTTTTCTGGAAATTTTTGTGTAAATTGCAATGCTCGGTGATTCCAAACTTTTGGCCGGTAGTGTACATACTTCTTTATAGGTGGAAGTGGTTCAGAAAGTAATGTTGAATTTTGAATGAAAAAGTACAAACGGTTATTGGTCTTAAATCCGTTAACGAGTTATTTCGCGTACTTTATCGAAGATTGTCTTCGTGTAACGTCATGTTGGAAATTCAATATGAACAGACTTCAATAACACAGCGATACTTACTTGCCGATGTTTATTATCACGAGTAGTCTAATTCTCTTAGCTAAACAACAGATGTTCGAAATGTTGCCCGTTAACATTGGTGCAATGATGTAATCTAATAATTAACGAGGTAATAGCACTCTTGAAATCTCTCGTTGATTATTGAATTTAGGACCAATAATTGTTAATACTTCCTTATTCAGAATTCATCATTTTTTCCATTTTTTTCATAAAAAACGAAGCATTCCATTTAAAAAACCAAAATTGACCTCCAGATCTCTTCTACGCCTCCATCTGTGAAGAAACTATTGCCACCATGTTATGTATTTCTTATAAATAATATTTTCTAAGTAATATTTTCGCTTAGTACTTAACATAATCGAGATATTTAAAGTGGACAGTAAATGTGTAAATAGTGTTTAGTGTAGGTAAGATGACCTTTAATACTTAGCAAAGTGTGAATCAGGAGAAAATAAGGTTTTATGTAGTTTTTCACTCTTGGAACACAAAGCAAAGCGATAGTGACTAATCTAGTTTTGAAAAAGCACTGGGCAGAAATTATCAGACGGACAATCTAGTGATTCAGTGCTAATAGAAGACTAATCATGTTACATTACCAATATTTTGTGTATTAGTTCATTTCTACATTAGAGTATCCCGTTTACACGAGTACTAATGTTATTGTACTGCAATAAAATTATCGCAGAAAAAGAAGAATAGCGTTTAGTTGAAAAAAATCAACTGTGCAATGATTTATTCCTCTTCGTAGAAATATCATTCGTTATGTTTACCTACAATATTGAAATCATTCACTTTCACTATCTGCATCCGTCTACAATTTCCTCTAGGCCAAGAGACCAAACGGTGAACGTGGTGACTGCAAGACATAAAGAATAAACTAAGATGCGCTCTAGAAATCT